>NC_048224.1:105359078-105491474 GCF_002007445.2 Ailuropoda melanoleuca | reverse complement strand
AAAAAAAAAAGTAAGAATAAATAAATTCAGTAATGTTATAGGATATAAAATAAACATACAAAAAATCATTTGTATGCCTATACCTTAACAATAAACTATCTGAAAAAGAAAGAAAACAATTTCATTCACAGTAGCATCAAAAAGAAAAAAAAATGCTTAGAAATAAATTTTACCAATCAGGTCAAAGATCTGTATAATGAGAACTACATGATTTTGATGGAAGAAATTAAAGACACAAACAAATGGAAAGAAAAATGCCCCATGATCATGGATCACAAAAACTAGTATTTTTAAAGTGTCCCTACTGGGGAGTATCTGTAACTCAGTACACTATTTTATAGTTAATTATTTTGATCTGCAAGATGCTAATTTAAATGTTTTTACATTTTAGTTATTCCAAAGATAATTAATATTCCGGATAACCAATTATGACTTCTTCTAAATCATGTGACTTTATGAGCTGCCCCATTAATTTCTACAGTGATATTTTATCATTTTAAAAATCCACTCCTGTTGAGAGCGACAGGTTATAAGCGTCTAAGCCCTGTCAAAAATCTTTTTTTCCCCTAAATTTTTAACCACCAGACTGCTGTGCTTATCATGAGTATCTCTCAAAAATGCCTTTGCCTGTCAGATGCAGAAATGTACTGACATTTCAAGGACTCAAAACTTATATAGTGAAAATGAATATTTTTATAATACATTAAAATCTGTTACTTTGCTATTTTAAATTAAAAGTAGACATTAGAGTCCTACTGTCCTACGACAGAATTGTTAAAATTGCCTAAAACGTGCAGCAATAAATCATCACAAGGCGTAATACACACAGTTCTATTTAGACAGCAATACAGGTGAGGTGATTCGATATTCAACAAGTTTTCCTTCACTTGCACTTACCCTGTCATAAATCAATTTATTCTCACAAAATAAAATCAGTGTGCACAAACCACAGTGACTATGTGCTGACCACAATGGTGGTCTCTCCCTGGCTAGAGCACTGTTTGAATCAGAAACATGGTGCGTCTGATCTCTGTGGCACACTGATTGATTGGATGCTAGGGTGTATCTCTTCAGCTCCTTATACTGCAGGAGTGAACTGCTGTTTCTTTCTTTTGGAACTCTAAGAAGCCCTTCAAGTTGGTGTGTGCACAGGCAAGTTGATTTTAGAGATGTTTCTGGAATTTTTATTAAATATTGAATATTTTATTCTGAATTATCTACTCTGAGAGATATTGCAGTTGATTATGGCAGCTCATTGACCCATAATCTCTAATGTCACATAACCTAGGCATCACCTTATCATTTCTAGCTAAAAACAGGATTGCAAAATAGATGTGACCAAAATTCTGACTGTACCCAGAATATGTTTCGTATGTCTTAAAACTTTTCTTTAAGTATGAATGGAAATAATTGAGGCAAGTCCCAGGGCACTGTAGACTATTAATAATTCAGTAGTACTGATTGTGCAAGTAATGACATATCAAGAAATAAAAATCTGGTAATATTAATTGATATCCTCTAACAAGCTGCTCCAGGGCATATCTAGTAGTTTTTAACACCTTTCAGCCAGACCACTTGCTTAAGGGCATTGAGGTTTAATGGTAAAATTTTAATATGTTTTTTTTTCTCTTTTGATCTCAAATGAGATCAATGAAGATTCATTCTCAGGAAGAATAGAGACTATTAATCCATTTAACACTAATCACAGGTGCAGAGCTGTAATGAGGGACATTGAATTTTAGATTAAACCAGGAGTGCATTTTTTAAAGGGTTATTTCCTAAGATCAAAAAGGTCTTTCTTTGAACGTGTTCCACAAACTTGAGGAATTTCAACAACAAATAGCGTTGCTTTCTGTCAGATTACCCAGAGTATCCCTCCTCATTTTTAAGGTCACTGGCATTTACACACTTAATTTAAGATGAAGAGACAAAGCTTCTTCCCAAAGAGCTGAAGTGGATAATTCCTGAACTTGGTGCATTGTATGAATCATGATAACATGAGANTGCTTTCTGTCAGATTACCCAGAGTATCCCTCCTCATTTTTAAGGTCACTGGCATTTACACACTTAATTTAAGATGAAGAGACAAAGCTTCTTCCCAAAGAGCTGAAGTGGATAATTCCTGAACTTGGTGCATTGTATGAATCATGATAACATGAGATTATCTAATGAAGGAGAAATGTGTTTTCACTACAACACATAAACGCTACAGCTGGTTTTTCATATTAAAATAGTAAAATTGTTGTGCTTTGTTAGTAAGTACCTTATATGTCAATCAGCAACTTCACTCAATTTGATTTTCCCATTTTGAAAAGTGGCCCCCTCTAAAATCGTACAGTTATCAGTGTGACCTGATAGGGCTGAAGGGGTGGGTCACAGAAGACCTCTTCTGTAACTCCCAGGAAATCTGACCCAGCAAAGTCTGAGAATGTCAGCAGCAGATGGCTCATGGAGTCTGTCTGAGCTACTGCTCCCTCAGGCTTTAAGACATGTGTCTGGTCAAAAGTATTGAACAAAAACACCCACTGCATACGTAGTACCACAATTAAGGGTTTAGGCTTAGAAAATAATTCTCAAACAGAATTATAATCAGTTTATGCTACAGGTTACTGTATGTATTTGCTGCCTTTTAAAGAAAGAGACAAAGATAAGTAGTTCTAGATGTTGTGACTCTCAGTATTATCAATATTTTCCTCCTCGAAGAGTAAACCTATCTCTTGTAGCTGTCACTGGTTTTTAGTAGAATGCATAAATTGATGTCTCAGTTGATGGCTCTAGGGAATACTTGAAGGAAAAAAATGAATTTGGAGGCATAAGTGAAGGACTTAATTTTTATCACTCAAATTATTTGTCTAAGGGCCATTTACTTGTAAATTTTTCTTGGTTTTCTTATCTGTTACTTAGATAAATAATATGTCTCTTTGAGAAATAATGTTAGACTTCAAGAAAAAAATTATGTGGAAACACTTAGAAAAGCATTTATCACATAAAAGCTTACCAATAAATGTTTGCTGAGTTAATATTATTGTTGTTCGATTGTCCCAAAGTTTTGAAGTGGTCATCCATGATTAGAAAATACATTTTACTCATTTTTTTTATTCCACACAAGGTGAAATAAGGCCATTATAATATTATAAATATACAACATTTATAAAATTATTATGAAAATTGTATAAGTGAAATTCAGGGGAGAAAAATTTCAGACAGACGAGAGTGGTATGTAGATATTCTCACCCCATGACTCTGCACATTACTGGAGTAGTATCATAAGTTCCACTCAAAGTCCTTAGTAGCCAGAGAAGAAAGGACAATATTTTCACAAGAATGATAAAGTTCACAAAAAGCAACACGAAGCATATGTTTCAAACAAACCCTCGTTTTCTTAATGTTGCGAGACTTTGTATAAAGACTACAGTGATTATGAGAAGTCCTTGAAAACAATTCTATAATAAATACAGTAAATAGATTTCTGTGACTCTTCTTACAGGGTCTCTGATGTAAAGTGGATATTATAGTAAAGGTGACTCTTTGAGGGTCTAAAAATTGCAATAGTGTATTTTCTGTAACTTCCAAATCACTGTTCATTGACAGTGTCGTGTGCTAGGCACTATTGTAGTCTCTTCTGGTAAGAGTGGTGAATAGAAAAGGTGCTATTTCCATGTGTATGGTGTTTAACATTTTTGTGGAGTGAGATGGAAGTTAGCACACAAAATAAGTAATGTTATTCCAAACTGAATTTCGATTTAAACTGGTAGCACATTAGTAGTATGAAATTTGAACAAAAGAGCCATAGGATAAAGTAGAACCAGAATTATCTGTGTGGAAGGTGTTTGGTGGCTCCTTAGGTAGGATGGTTAAAAGGTCCTTATAATTAGATGTAATTTGACCCAAGTGGTTCATATAAAGTGTAATGGTAAATACACATGGAGTAGCTTTCAGGGAGAAATAATGGAATATTCAAAGGCCCAGGGACAGAAATGAGATTGCTGCATTCAAATTAGAAAATAGGCCAGTGTAAGCAGACTATAGCAGATGGAGGCAGAAAGGCAGGAACATGAGAGACTATGGACTCTGGGAAACAAACTGAGGGCTTCAGAGAGGACGGGGGTGGGAGAATGGGATAGGCTGGTAATGGGTATTAAGGAGGGCACGTATTGCATGGTGCAGTGGGTGTTGTACGCAAGGAATGAATCATGGAATTTTACATCAAAAACTAGGGATGTGCTGTATGGTTACTAACATAATACAATAAAAAATATATATCATAAAAAAAAAGAAGGGCAGGAACAGGTGAGCTTGGAGTAGTCAACAGAAATCGGGCCATGCACAGCCTTTTAGGCCAGTTAACATATTTAAATTCTATTCTAACTTGCAATGAGGATTAATCAGAAGGCTTTAGGAATAGTGATAGGGCATGAGTCTAGTTTGATAAAAAGTTTCAAATTAAAAATAAGGAGAACTACATTGGCTATTTAACTCTTCTTCCATACATGTTACTTCTTTCAAGTTATTTTAGTTAAGATTTAGACTGTATATTCTTAAATGTATAGTATGGTAAATATTTGGAGAGTAGAAACATTCTGAGAATTTCCCCCATAGTTACAACAACAGTACTTTTGGCAGGTTACATTTTATTTTATTTTTTTTTTAAGATTTTATTCATTTATTTGAGAGAGAGCACACACAAGCAGGTGGAGGGGCAGAGGGAGAGGGAGAAGCAGACTCCCTGCTGGGCAGGGAGCCCAACCCAGGATCTTGACCTGAGCAAAGGCACATGCTTAACTGACTGAGCCACCCAGGCGCCCTGGCAGGTTACATTTAAATTCCACTTAAAAGGAAATACAGCTTCCTCAGCTGAATTTTTGATCAGCTACTCAACTACTTGGTTGGAATAATCTGAAACTTTACCCAGTTTGTGTAGACAGATATGCCTGCTGCTGAACAGACATGCATATATGGTAGCCCCAGATTTTCAGTGTTGAGATCCATGGCATAACTCGTATGTATGAAGAGGTATAACCTAACTCGGCTGTTGATGTGTGTGAGATTTAAATCTCTGACTATCTTTTGTCCCTTGCCTGAATATTCCTCTTACTTTACCTCAGATCACTCCTCCACTCTTTCCTTACAGTTCAGCTATGTAGGACTTTTTCAGTTTTGTCATTGTCTGTTTTAAAAAGCAAATTATTGGGGGTCCTGGGTGGCTCAGTCAGCTGAGCATCCAACTCTTGGTTTCGGCTCAGGTTGTGATCTTATGGGTTGTGGCATCAGGCCCCACTTGCGGCTCCACGCTCAGCTGGGAGTCAGCTTGAAGATTCTCTCCTGCTTCTCCCCCCACTTACACACATGCTCGCTCTTTCTCTCTAAAATAACTAAGTCTAAATAAATAGCAAGTTGTTCCTGTTTTTAACTGTCTTTCCTTAGCTTGAATGTTACCTGCTCATTCTGTCTTTTACTGACTGCAACATTCCTCCAGCCTTGTTGGTCTCCATTACAACCCTCACCTTATGTTTATTAATGTCACTCGATTATTATTTTCATATGTTTTCTCATTCATTGCCTTTCTCCCTCTTATGCTCTACCTGCAAATGTAAGCACCTGAGAACCACAGGTACAACTATATAACTATATATTACAGATTCTGGAACAGTGCCCAGGTCTTAGCATTCATTCAGTAAATTTTGCTTAATGAATGGTATTATGGATGGAAGAAGTGTTTCAATAATATGAATCCATAATTTTTAAAATTTCCTTATCTTAAATAAGAAAAGGCTCTGAGTGACCTTCCAGTTTACAGGTCCTACAAACTGATGGGTGCTTGCTGCCTAAACACAGAATGAACATTGCTTAACCTGTTAATCCAAGGAGGAAATTGACTAGTGTTCAAATCTGTGACAAATCCCAATGTGACCATGGACTAAAAGTCTGCTCAAATACTATATTAGAGGTCATAAAACTTGCTTGCCATTGGATGGGTATAATTATACCATTCCATTATTTTTTTTATGTGTTATGTTAGTCACCGTACAGTACATCATTAGTTTTTGATGTTGTGTTCAGCGATTCATTATTTGTGTATAATACCCAGTGCTCATTACAACACATGCCCTCCTTAATACCCATCACTGGGCTACACCATCCCCCCACCCCCTCCTCTCTGAAACCCTCAGATTGTTTCCCAGAGTCCACAGTCTCTCATGGTTCATCTCTCCCTCAGATTCCCTCTCCCCTTCAGTTTTCCCTTCTTTCCTCTAATGTCCTCCATGCTATTTCTTATGTTGCACATGTGAGTGGAACCATATGATAATTGTCTTCTCTCTGCTTGACTTATTTCACTTAGCATAATCCCCTCCAGTTCTATCCATGTCGATGCAATGGTGGCATTATTCTTTTTAACAATGCCTCATCTGTACTGACAGCAGATTATGTTTTGGGAAGCAGTGAAGGGACACTGGATGAACAGGCCTTCATCAAACATTGTGATGATGTTTAGGTCATCTGTCTGACCAAAAAGACAATCTAAGCCATCTTACTGTAAGCATAGTATAAGGATACACAGCTCTACGTTACAGGTTTGTCTTGATTGTTATAGTGAACTTCATTCACAACTCCCAGCTCAGAAGTTTTGTCCATGTGACTCATTTACACTAGAGGAGGCTCCATTGCTTGATGATCATGCACTTGGGCTTTGGAGTTAGCACCTGGGCTTGAATCTTAGTTTTGTCATTTACTAGTGACATTTAACATGACCTTGGGCAATTATTTAATCTCCCTGAGACACACATTCTCATCTGTGCATTGAGTGTATTACAGTTTCTGTGCAGAGGTCACTGTGAGGATTACCAAAGGTCATGCATGTATGGTTTTTGGTGTATTGTTTGGTACATAAGTGCTCATGAGCAATAACACATTTTTTGTCACCATCATCTTCATTGTGTGTTAGAGAAATGTGGCAGAGGGGCACCTAAAAATATTCAGTTGAAATGTTTCATGAATGGTAACAAGATTGACGGTGCACTTTCAATACCCTTCCTTGTGATATCAAGACACTTCACAGTGATTTTACCTTAATTGACAAAGTCTCTGGAAACAAATACAATGGCACTGCTTTATTAGGCCATATAAATATAATTTTGGATTGGGCGGTAGCTTATTCAGGCAGCCTTTTGACTAATATGGACAGTAAACTGGCCTTTCCTTTGCTTAGTTTATTAATTTTAGACCAAGTTAGTCTTCAGGGCTTTTTTCTCTATACAAGGAGAATAAGCATTAAACAATCGGCTATACTGTTGACTCCATTAAGACTGAGAACAACATGATCTAGTTTCAGGAACTACTTTTAAACTCTGGCTGCAAACACTTTGTCATTTTTATACTGATCATCTTAGCAGAAAAATAACATATAGCTCTCTAGGCAGAAATCCTCTTACAAAGTGCATAGACCTTGTGTACCCAGTGACAACATAGATGATAAATATGAAACAGACCCAGGAGAAAAATTCCCCAGCTTCCCTGCACCCATGGATCCATTATACTGGCATATAAAAAAGGCCATGTGCTCTAGAAAATGAAATCTAAATGATCCATTCTTCATCTTACTCTCCATCTTTCATAGGTCTTATGAACATTATTCTACCAAGAAAATGGGGAGTTCTAAATATACATTGAAAAATTCCATTTGACCAGCATTTATTAAGCATACTGTATGTGAAAAGAACAGTGTTTGGCATGAAGGGCTACAGAGATAAAGACTATGTGGCTTTTAAAAGCATTTTCAAAAAATATCAGAGTACACATAATATGAAATGTTATATTTTTAGTTAATCAGAAAAGATATAAACTTCAGACTTCATTTTGGGCCAAAATTTTTGAAATTTGAAGACCAATAAATTTGTCAATATGTGGCTTCTTTACTGTAAAAAGTGATATACATATAGTCTTTCCTAAGTAGATATTTCCAATCTTATAACTTAAGTATCCCTAAGCATTTGATCAGTGTTATTGAAGGACACATAGGAAAACCTATTTAGAAGTAACAGTAGTAATGCTTTGCTTTTTAATTGGTGTGTTTGCAACAACACTTTACAGTTCAAAATTACAATCCTTTTAAAATAACCATTTTTTTATTTAGAAAACATATTTTTACATTTTTTTTAGCTGGTTTAAATAGAAGGCAGTATTGGGTTTTTACAGACAGCCATAAATGATTGGTAATGTATACAGTTGGCAAAAATTAAAGTTTATTATTCTTATAGTATATGCTATTCTGTTATACTAAAAACATGTAACCCAGAAATGCATTTTACACATAATTTGATATTTTACTGAGAAGTAATTATTCAGTGTTTTCTCCTGTTAGTTACGTCATATTTTCTTCACATTCTGTCTCAAATCTGTTATGAATTTGTGATCCCTTAAAATTTCAAGACTAGGTAATTTCTGAATCCAAAAGATTTCTTTTCTTCTTCTTCTTCTTTTTTTTAAAGATTTTATTTATTTATTTGACACAGGAGAAACAGCCAGCAGGAGAGGGAACAAAAGCACGGGGAGTAAGAGAGGAAGAAGCAGGCTCCCAGCAGAAGAGCCCGATATGAGGCTAGATCCCAGAACGCCAGGATCACGCCCTGAGCCAAAGGCAGACACTTAACGACTGAGCCACCCAGGTGCCCCTGAATCCAAAAGATTTCTAATAAAGATTTGTCAAAAGCTGGAAACATTTTAGGAAGAATCACAGCCGTGGCAAACTTTATTTTACGAGATTAAATTAAGAAATGTATAGGAGAGGAAACTAAGTTTTTTAGAAGACCTAAATGTTAGTTTTATCATTAGTGTTTTCAGTGACCTTAGGCACACTATTTAATCTTTGACTAAATTTCCTTATTTTAATTTGAATGTTCTCTAGAAACATTTTACAAGCTGTCTATAGGAATTCTGAAATAATTACAGAATTAGTTCAGTTCTTTTAAAAGGAAATATATTAGGGACAATGCAAACTGCTCAGTTCTTGCTACAGGAAAACAATTCATTGAAAGTGTCCCACAAAACCCCAGGGCTTCCCACGATCTTTCAGAGGTCTCTCTGCGATCAAACATTTTTCACAATATGCCAAAACACTATTCGCCATCTCCTCTGAATTGATATTTTTATTCCTGGTGCAAAAACAATCATGGGTAAGACTGCTAGTGCGTTAGCATGAATTAAGGTAGTGAAATCAGACCGAACTAGTTGTCATTGTATCTTCACCAGCATATAATAATATGTTTTTAAAAGAGGCAGCTTTTATTTAAGAATGCTTTGATGAATCAGCAAAAAATACTCATTTTTAGAAATCTCAACTTNAATTCATTGAAAGTGTCCCACAAAACCCCAGGGCTTCCCACGATCTTTCAGAGGTCTCTCTGCGATCAAACATTTTTCACAATATGCCAAAACACTATTCGCCATCTCCTCTGAATTGATATTTTTATTCCTGGTGCAAAAACAATCATGGGTAAGACTGCTAGTGCGTTAGCATGAATTAAGGTAGTGAAATCAGACCGAACTAGTTGTCATTGTATCTTCACCAGCATATAATAATATGTTTTTAAAAGAGGCAGCTTTTATTTAAGAATGCTTTGATGAATCAGCAAAAAAAATACTCATTTTTAGAAATCTCAACTGAATACAAGTCTTAATATTCTGTATGAAGAAATCGGACGTGGAAAGAGGCACTTCTGCTCAAATAACTTTCTTGAGCAAAAAGTATTTCTGTGATTGTTAAGTTGAGAGTTGAACTAGCTATTTTTTTTTCACAAAAAGTCATTTTGCCTTAAAAACACTGTTATTTAGACAGAGGTATTTGGTAGATATTTCTCAAAAATTAATGTCAGTTCGAGGAAAAGAGACAGTGTTTTTGTCAATGAGAGCATTCAGACTTTCAAGAGAGAATTAGAATTTTGGTAAACTAGTACCCTCCCATGTGAGCCTGACACTGAAGATTTTTCTCATGAGGTCTGTGGTATACTAATAACTGTGTTTTTAAAAATGTACTGCATAGTAAAATGTGACAATATTAATAGATATGTACACCTCAGTGAAGCAGTATTTTATGGAAAGCTGCACAATATTTTGAAATAATGCATGATACTTTGAAATCATGTATAAGTAAAAGATGCATTAAANAGAGGTATTTGGTAGATATTTCTCAAAAATTAATGTCAGTTCGAGGAAAAGAGACAGTGTTTTTGTCAATGAGAGCATTCAGACTTTCAAGAGAGAATTAGAATTTTGGTAAACTAGTACCCTCCCATGTGAGCCTGACACTGAAGATTTTTCTCATGAGGTCTGTGGTATACTAATAAGNTAGTACCCTCCCATGTGAGCCTGACATCTTCCTAACACTGAAGATTTTTCTCCTGAGGTCTGTGGTGTATTAATAACTGTGTTTTTAAAAATGTACTGCATAGTAAAATGTGACAATATTAATAGATATGTACACCTCAGTGAAGCAGTATTTTATGGAAAGCTGCACAATATTTTGAAATAATGCATGATACTTTGAAATCATGTATAAGTAAAAGATGCATTAAAAGGGCAAGATAGAATATTGGATGAATGTAGCAAGCATAGAAAAAGATCTTCAATGTGATTTAAGATTCTACATTGCAATTCCTATTTATGGAAATATTACGTGTTTGTTTAGATGAGTTTCAAATAATAATATCCATAATTGTCTCAAAAAGCTTTTAAATTTTCTTCGCATTTCCAAAGACACATTTGCATTAGGCCAGATTTACTCTCTATATTTTAGCTGAAACATATTAGAGCACATTCAATGAAGAAGCAAATATGAAAACCTAGTTGCCTTCTAATAAGCCAAATACATTAAAAATTTGCAAAAATGATGCCGCTCTTTTCGGTAATCATTGTATTAGACAATGCAATTGCTACTTTTGTTAATATGTTATAGATTTATTAATGTGTAAATGAGCTAAAACATTTTTAAGATTTCTCAGGTTTAATTTTTAATTCACTAAATATTAATAGATAAAACAAGCAAACAAGCAAAGTTGTTTGGGGTGCTTAATGATTTTTAAGGGTATAAAATGTTCCTGAAACCAAAATGTGTAAGATATACTTTTTCAAAGGAATGAAATTTTTTCCTCTTAGCAAGCTCGTTTTCTCATGTGACCACTATGTGATACCAGTATTCCTAGTAACATCTGCAGCAAGGAGACTGAATAGTCTATATCAAGGAAAAGACAAGGAAAGGCCACAAGCTTGTTTACTGCTGTCTGCATAGGAAATTACAGTGGAAAGGTCCCCAGATTTTGGATATTACATTGTATTTTATAGGAGCAAGCACATAACATTAATACATAATCTGTGTGATCGAGGGTAGGTTCTGTATCAGAGAACAGAAGAGAATCTGAAATTTTAATCAAGGCATGTTTGAATGTAAAATGTTTGTAGCTTAACCTATGTTATTAGCACACCCTCAAGAAAGAAGAAGAAATGCCCTGAAAGAAAAAGAGGTGGGCATCTTGGGTCTATGCGTTGCCATGGTTGCTTTGGGCTACTGCAGCTGGGTAACATACAGCTACTTCATCCTAGGCACTGCTGTATTTTGCATAATTTGGATATATTATATAACTGGTCCTTCCTCCAACACATTGGGCTAAGACCTATAATTTCCCCTATTTTACAAAAAGGAAATTAAAGCACAGATATCTAGATTGAGTAGCTTTCCCAAATATATATATGATGGAGTCAGAATTTACTTTTCATCTGTTTGACTCCAGATCATGTTGTTATTTACCACATCCTGCACACAGAAGAAATATAGTCTGTCTCTGGGAGATTTCATAGTGGTTTAGTTTAAACTTGCCTTCACAATAAATTCCAGTGCTTAGACTCAATAGCCCCCTGATAATTAATCACTTGATTTAAAAGAAATTGCTCACCATAATTCAGTTCATGAAACAGTCATATGAACGTAGTGGACTATACCTGGTCTTCAGTGCCCTGGCCTGAGGGCTGTTCCAGGGAGATCTCCTGGAGTGGAAGGATGACTTTCCCTGCCCACACCACTCCCTCATCACCAGCACCTCTGCTCTGCCCCCCAAGAGCTGTGTTGCCCAGCAGAAAATTTAAAACTTTGGGGTGCCTGGGTGGCTCAGTCATTAAGCTTCTGCCTTCGGCCCAGGGCGTGATCCCAGGGTCCTGGGATCGAGCCCTGTGTCAGGCTCCCTGCTCCTCTGGGAAGGCTGCTTCTTCCTCTCCCACTCCCCCTGCTTGTGTTCCCTCTCTTGCTGGCTATCTCTCTCTGTCAAATAAATAAATAAAAAATCTTAAAAAAAATTAAAACTTCACNCTGCTTGTGTTCCCTCTCTTGCTGGCTGTCTCTCTCTGTCAAATAAATAAATAAAAAATCTTAAAAAAAATTAAAACTTCACTTTTGTATAGCTCTTTGGCATTTTGACAGAAAACTTATGAGAAATACACTGGCATCTCATAAGAAAAATGAAATAAGATTAACATCTCATGAAGGAACTAGAACATGCAAAAGTAGCCCCAAACTGAGAATGGACTTCTTTTCTAATTATTAAAGACCATGCTTTCCTCCATTCTGGGTTCCACTGTTAACCCCACTGAGCCTGTTTCCTTGTCTGTCTCACACAGGGTTGGACAAGTTGATGTCCAATTAATTCATTTCAAGCCCCATTATCTGTGTCCTAAGCTAAGAAAAATAAATTCCTTTTTGATTAATATACAGTAGATACTGGTACAAAGTCCAGAGAAGCTTGGACTTTATTTATTTATTTTAAGATTTTATATATTTATTAGAAAGACAGAGAGAGGGAGAGAGCATGAGTGGAGAGAGGTACAGACGGAGAGGGAGAAGCAGACTCCCCCACTGAGCAGGGAGCCTGATGCAAGGCGGGGTTTGATCTCAGGACCCTGAGATCATGACCTGAGCCTAAGGCAGATGCTTAAGCAACCAACCACCTAGACTCCCTGAGAACCTTGGATTTTAAAGAATATCCAGAAATACATTCTCTGTGAATTATTCTTAAGGAAATTAAGAACAAGTAAAATGTGTGATTTCTATATGGATTTCTTCCTATCCAAATGATTTCCTCTAGCGATGATTAACTGTTTCTGTATATGTCTATACATAGACTCTCATGTGCTTTCTGAATTCTCATTATTCCAAAACTCCTTCTCAAAATAGTCCATGACGGTGTTATGAATATCTTTGGTATGCTTCCTTTCCTGCAAAAAGCATTGTCATGTCCTTTTCACCTTATAAAAATGAGATATGTTACAGTGTGTCTTACCAGAATAGAATTTCATGGAGTGGTCTATGAGGTACAGGCTTGAAGACATAAAAACTATCTTAAATTCAATTCTACTATGTCACACTGACCAAATTATATAATTTTTCTAACATTCATTTGTAAAAATATAAATGAAAAAAAAGGACCAAATTGATCATAAGGTATTCAGTGCAGTGTCTGAAAAATGGCAAGGTTTAATACATGCTAACCATAATCATAATAATATTAATCTTATTGGGAAAGAATTTCCTCTACCTATTCACCTGTTAGCACTTTTATGCACACGAAGTGTGTAAGATCTGGTGGACAAAATAAATTCAAGGATCTTGCTTTTTTGGAAGATGGCTCTAACCTCGGAATTAGAGGTTAGCAAGTTGAAATGGAATGGGAAAATTAGTTTTCCTGATTTTTGTTGTTGTTGTGATGGTGGTGGTGGTGGTACCTTAAGAAAATATTTACGTACTCTAATAGGAAACTGTCTTAATAACGTTAATGTTTCAGGCTTTTTCTCATGTAGTACTCCTATAGATATACAGTTGCTTTTAGGAAACTGGAAAATCAGCTATTAACCTCTTCATCAATTAAGATCAACTAATTAGAAAAACCTAAATTGGATATTATTGTAGAGTATACAGAAATAGGAGAAATTACTGGTGGGCTTAGTTTTGAAAAGTAAAGCATATTATTAATATCAAATACATTAAAGACCTCAAATTTTAGATTGGATAATTCCCCCTTTTTATTTTCACATAATATAGGTTAGAAAAACGTAAAACATAAAATCAGGATAATTACACTCAAGAAATATATAATATGTACATGATCTCACTGTAACATACACACACACACACACACCACACACACACACACACACACACACACCCTAAAAGGAATTATCTTTGGAAAAGAATATAATTATCAGTGGAGACAAGAAAATTTCTACAAAGATCAAATTTGCCTTTTGTATTTCTTAGTGTGTACAACAAATAAAAATACATATTTGAGTTTGAGGATGATAGATTAGGAGTAGTAAAATATGTTATCACTAACATTTACACACATACAGTATGTAATGCCGTGTAGAGTAGAATTTTAATTAACGCTTCATGAACTTAATGGAAATTATAATTTATGTTTGTATCAATATTCACTGAGAAGAATGCCATTAGTTTTGATTTGTTTCTTTCCATGCCTTCACCTGGGGGTTTGTGTGCTATCGCTTTAATCAGACTAATTTATTGTATCTCTTTTCTCTATATATCATTTTAACATTTTCAAGCATTCTGGAATAGTATGAGATGTGCAGAAGTAGCATTACAGGCTCAATTAATTCAGTCTTTTTAACATCCTCATGCCTTTTCCAGGTTTCTGTCACTTCTTGCCTGCATATTTAGGTTTGTACTAGCAGGAGAATTTTATTTCCTCGAAGATAATGAGATCTAGGAATTACTCAATGATTTTTCTATTGCCATATTTTATACACCCCAGAGTGTCACCATGAATAGGCAGTGAGCTTTTCTAAGGCATCAACCACAATTTATAGTTTTCATGCATTTCACTCAGGCCTGGGTTCAGAGCTTGTTTACTCAGCTATTCCGTGCTCTGTGGGGAGCTCCAGCAGGCTTTATGCTAAGTCCTGAGTAAACAGAGATAAAAGACAAAAATCCCTGCCCTTAGAAATTCATAGTCCAATGGGTAGTAAAAAATCAACATGCAATTAAAACGAAGTGTGATCAATGCTCTGATAAAGGTACAATACAGTGATTTGAGGGCCATTCCCCAGATATATATTTTTTTTAATTCTTTTTCTTCCAAAATGCCTAAAACAGCATTTCCTAGTGGGGAAAATACTGAAAAAGAGCTCTGTCAGTCTCAAAGTTTCTGATGACAGTAGAGAAATCCGGCTCATGAAAGAGATGTGGAGCTATGAGTTGGGATACTAGGTAGCAAATTTGAAACCAGAAGGACAATACCATCAGCAAGTTCAGAAATCAGCGACGACTTATTCAGGCCTGGGATTTCCAGGGAATATCCAAAGATCTGCTAAGGGCAAATGATCAAGGAACTTAGGAAGAAGACCCAGTAGCTCTCAGGCTCAATCAGATTTAAGTTTGAGACAGCCCAGTTCCCTGGTTTTGTCCATTGTGCTTCTGCTGAAACTTTACCATACCTTCCATGTACCTGTGGGGCAGTGGTGATGCAGAAGAAAGGGAGTTATGGAAATGAATAATAAATATTTCCTGACTTCTAGGATGGAATCAAGACAAATGAACTGATAAGGACCGTATTAGTTATATGACTACTGTAAAAATCTGATATACTATAATATGCAAGCTGTAGAAATGTAAAGAGAAGCTACTTTACTTTTGTCTGAATGGTTAAAGAAGTCTTGCTGGATAAAATGTTCTTGGAGGCATAAGTTGTGGGATAGGTAGGTTTTAGTAGCCTGAAATACAATAAGTATGCAACATCATTACCCGTGCAAATATGGTAGAATTAACATCAGAATAGAAAACAGCATTTTAGTCTTGGGAGTCTTTGGCGCTTCCTAGCCAACCTCTCTGATTGTGACAGATGAGGAAACCGGGATCCAAACAAAGTGACTCACCTAAGGAAACCCAATTAGTTAATAAATAGGAGTCATAGGACCATTAGTCACATTCTCAATTTCCAGTCTTGAGCCTTTTCACTTATTTTCTTCCTTCACTTTGCTTTGCTGATGAATTCACAAATACGCAATTTTTCATGAACAGCCATTCAATATTATGTACCTCTAAGGTCTTTTCATAGGTTATGAAAACTCATAACTTACAACTTATAAAATAAAATATTCATAAAATATTAAGACTGCAGACTCAGTGTTTAAAAATATACTGTACTCTAGAGTCATATAACACAGTCCTAATGATTTTGAACTACACTATACGGTGACCACTATTAGCTCCAATTTATAAAAAGGATTTGATTCTTCCCAAGGCAATGAGAGTAAATCCCCACACAATTTCTTTGTCTGTCTTGTTCCAAGCAATTTAAAGTTGTGGATTAGTGAATGAAATATAGCATTCTTTTGTGGCACTGTGCGGTAGAAGTTGAAATAAATTGAAACAAATAGACTTAATTTGCCATAGAACATGTGTCGTCAAGTGGCTGGGAGTTTTGTGTTTTACTACTGAAAAGATAGGTAGTGAAAATAAGCACTTAGGACAAATAATTTCAGCATTAGGATGTATTTTTGTCTGCCTGAGCCCTCTTAGGCATAATAATTTTTCGTTGATTTACTTATGTTTCCAGAGAGATTGCCAATACCATTTATAGATGTTGATCATGGTGATGCAGGCAAACTCTAAAAAAGTAAGTGATTTACTTTTAATATGTTGTTTCAATGTATGAATGTTTTGGTTAGACTGACACATTTTAATCTCCAAATGGCAATCGTGGTCCCCGTGGGCCCCTGGATTTATCCAAATTTAACTAAATTACTTAACTGCATACAGAGGCATGTTCAGTAACAATTCAAAATTAACAGGCTACTTTTAAATATTAAGGCACAGTCAGTTAAGTTATTTAAAAAACTATGTACGGATATGCCAGCCCATGAGCAGGACATTGTGTGACATAGTCATATGCTATGTAATTACTGGTGACTCATGGGAAAAGAAAGGTACCTATACTACATCATGATGTTTTTAAAAATTTTTTGGCCTGGAAAAGGTGCAGAATAATAATGAATTATTCAGATAATCTTAGCAGGTGTTTATATAGAAGTTCTGGACTTTGAGGAAATTTTGCCAATAGCGGCTACTCCTCCTGCTTATGTTAAAAATGTTTATGTTTCATCAGACTAATATTGTCTTTCACATGAAATTGGTGGCGATATCTTTTTTTTTTTAAAGATTTTATTTATTTATTCGACAGAGATAGAGACAGCCAGCGAGAGAGGGAACACAAGCAGGGGGAGTGGGAGAGGAAGAAGCAGACTCCCAGCGGAGCAGGGAGCCCAATGTGGGGCTCGATCCCAGAATGCTAGGATCATGCCCTGAGCCAAAGGCAGATGCCCAACGACTGAGCCACCCAGGCGCCCCTGGTGGGGATATCTTACATTTTGTTACTTTGTATTTGGATTTTGCATTTCTTAAAGAGTCAGAATTAGTTTACAAGTACTTCTAAATTTGCTGCATTAAAGTAACATTATAATGAAAATAAGTTAATTGAAAATGCCCATGAGAATATTTTATTAGATTTATACAGTCTTCACATTTTGAGAAACAAATACATTTATCTTAAAAATATTTAAATATACATTAATGTTATTGTTAATTGTGATAAATTTTCAGATACTAATATAAATATATTTAGTGATATGAATGATGTTTTGATTAGATATATTTATGGCAAACTACCTTTTATTTACTATTTATAAAATATTTTGGGGTGCATAAAGTTGAATTGTATAAATTTATTTTTAAGCCTCTGTCAAGATGGATTTTATTAGTTATAGTCTGATAGTTATTTCTGTTGAATTACTATTGTGATTGATTATACCAGTTGACTCTGTAACTACCCTATAATGAGCCTTATTTGATGATAGCAAGCTATCTGTTTAGTGTACTGCTGGATTAGGTTGCTGGTAATTTTTCTGATCTTATTCGCCTGAATTCTCATAAGTGAGATGAATTTATAATAATATAAAAATATAATATACTTATATTATCAGCTATAATGTTACAGATTATATTATATTAAATTATATTATCAGGCTTTGCTATTTGGGATTTATGATAAAAAAATTAATTGCAAAGCATTTCACCTTTTTATTTATGATGGACTAGATTATTTGACATGAAAATGATCAGCGCTTTGAAAGTATGAGAAAATTTTCATGGTGCCATTTTTGGATACAGATATTTAAGAGAATTAACTTACGAGTTCAATATTTATTGAATGCATACATTTTGCATACTCTGTTTCCTCCTGAATTAGTAATTTCTCAGAAAGAAATATTTCAGTCTTTTTTAAAAAAAAGGTCATTAATTTTTAAATAAAGTGTTGCTATATCTGCTTTCTAATACCTTTCTGATGCAAAAATCACATCAAATTATTATTAATCTTTTTCTGTTTGTATTAAAATTGTTTTATGAAACTTTTAAAATTAATTTCCTCATTAGCTATGTTGACTATTTTATTTAAAATGTATGTAACATTGATGTTTTTCAAAGAAGACCAAAAAATACCACAGGTTTACAACTTCTTAATTTTACTTTTTTCTGTTTTATTGAAAGTTGGTTTGGGGCAGTGTACTATTTTCCTTTTCATTTTCCTTTCCAGTTTGGGAAAGTTACTGGAGTTTTGTTTAAGATTGCCATGTGTATATAATTCTTTTAAATAATTTTCCTGGTTAAGGAAAACCAGAAAGGAAAGTTTATCGTCTGCTTATAACACAAATCGGAAGAGCACTTGCAATCAACTGTATGTCTGTGATTTTATTTTTAAAATTGTCTGTGTTCTTGCTTTTGTCTGTGTTTTCCTTCAACCTGAGAGTTGCTAAGGTTCCATTATTCCTATATTTGGTGCTGTAGTGTTACTTGGGGTGCCACATCGTCAAGTGTTCAGGTTGATTTGTAATAGGTGAACTTCCTAAAATGAATTAGAAAAATGGACGATTTTGTATTCATTTTGGAATATTTTATACAGCATGAATATTTAGTAAATGGTATGTATTTATTGTAAATGTTGCCTTGTAAGTATATACAAATGGCCTATTTAAATGTAAGTATATACATATGGCCTATTTAAATGTAAGTATATTAAATGGCTTATTTAAATGTTACTTTGGATTATAAAATATATGATTTGTTTTCTTTTCAATTTTTAAACAAGTCGCACAATAAGCGTGAAAAACACATGTGAGAACAAAGGAATGTTATTTATTTAATTGTTTCCCTTTCTTAGGAGAGTAACTTACAGAAGTTTCATAAAAAGGGTGGCATATCGTTAAGCAGAAAGACAGAAAAAAAGTGTGGATTAAAAGATAGTTAAAAAAAAAAAAGGCCTGTGCTTGCCTTTATGGCCTAGCCATGACTGTGTGTGAACTATTAGTTGGGCTTTATGATTACTAGCTAGCATGGAAAGAGAAGCCTTTCAGTTATCCAAATAACTGTGTCCATGAGATTAATAAATAAATAAATAAACAAACAAACAACAGCAACAACTAACTACTACTCGTTTACAAGAATTAAAGCTGTTCTTTGTACTTACACCAGAGGGAAATTAATCTCAAGATGCCCTAACTGAAGTGAGAGGTTAAGGGGAAAAGAAACTGTGTGATTGAAGGAGAAATATTCTCATCATCTTTGTAGTGAATTTTATAGGACTGTTTTTTAGAGCAGCCTTCAATATAAACTAATGAACTTTCAATCAAAGTGCAAATTGGTGAAAACAGTTTTATGGGAAGCCAATACAATATAACCAAACATGGGTATGAGGGTCCTGCAGAGTGTCGCGGTCACAAAAGCTTCCTGAGATTTACAAACAGACAACTGGCTCGACTTGGTCTATAAAACCGAGAGAACTTGATTTCCTGTGGGTTGGTCAGGTTATAGGGCTCCAAAATCAGCTCCCCTAGACTCTTCCTTCAGGTCAGAGAATCTCTCCAAGTCATATTCACGTCCTTCCGGGAGAGGATAAATAATTCTTGGCCAAAGTGACATTAGGGCAAGTGAGCTGCACCACCAGATCTTTGGAAAGTTTGCTTGGTGAGAGGATTATGTTTATGCTGGAACCAGAGAGGATGGGGGGCACTGCAGATTGCTCCTTGCCTGACTGTGATGAAGAGTTACATATAATACTGTGATTGCTGTGATGTTTTGCCTCCTCTCTAAAGTTAACTTACTCCTAAAACTTCTTTGTCAGACTGATTTTCAAATGTAGAAAATGTTCCCCTTAATGAATTCCTACCAAGGGATCCCATATGTGATTTTGCAGCAGAAAGAACTGTCACAGTTATGAGCAGCGCTTCCCAAATCGTGTTAAGAATACATCACAATCAGCTCCTTGGGGTTCAGAGCTACAAGAATATGGTTATTGGACTGGAAGGGCTTAAATGGAGGTCAGGTGTCAGGTAGGGGCGTTTTGCAAATATCACAGTGAGAGTTGAAGTCAGGCATGGGGGTTTTGTGATTTATTGGATTTACTTTATATTCCATCTTTTAAAACTCTCTATTTGATAATCCTTCAAATACTTAAAAAGTGCTTCTTTTTACTCTGAGATCCTAAATTTTTTATTATAAACTTGTTTTGGATTCCACCATATGTTCACTTTTTCTATAATTATTTTGCATTCTCCAGATCTTTGAAATTCATACTTTGGATGCTAGAAATCATAGACTCTATGACTGCTTTCATTATGTACATAACCTTGTACAATTCTCTTAGTTCACATGCATATCCACTTCTTGTGTGACTACTCCTGAGAGTGAAATTTTGGGCTCATAGGGTATATAGATTTTCACCGTTAATATATGATACCTGAGTAATTTTAAAAAGATATAGCAATTATATTTCCACTATCAGAATGTGAAAGTTCCTATTGCTTTAGATATTTACCAAGACTTGATATTGTCAGGTCTTCATTATAGTGATTTTGATAGATGTGCAATATTTTATCTCACTGTGTCTGTGTGTGTTTTCCAGAAATGTAATTAAATATTTTTACTGTATAAGAATACTGAATAGTGAAAAGAGTTTTATTATATAAAAACATTGTTTGAAAAATAGAAATATTTCAAAATTTTCATAATTTTATCAAGGGATAGTTCACCTTTTTCTTATGAACAATGCTATCAGTCAGAATTTGGTTGTGTTTATTGGTTAGTGATATACATTACAAAACTCATTCTTGAGTCCTTCACTGGCAAAAAAATACATTGGTATTTCCAAACATAGTATGTTTGGATAACTTTTAATACATATATTTATGATCATTGCTTTCTATACATTATAGAAATCTATCATTGCAACATCATATTTAACTTTGTACTATAACACTTCAGTTCAGTGAATTCCAGTTACAGCTTTTAATTAATACAATAGACCCTTAAGGGGCACCTGGCTGGCTCAGTTGGGAGAACATGTGATTCTTGATCTCAGGGTCTTGAGTTCGAGCCCCATGTGTGGAGTAGAGTTTACTTAAAATTTAAAAAAAAATGAAATATAGCTGACCCTTGAACAACACAGATTTAAACTGTGTGAGTCTACATATATGTAAATTATTTTCAATAAATACAGTACAGTACTTACATTTATTTTCTCTTCCTTGTGACTGTTTATTATTATCATTATGTTCAATTAGCCAGCATCCTTATGACTTTCTTAGTAAACGTTTTCTTTTTTCTAGTTTTCTTTATTTTAAGAATATAGTGTATAATACATATGATTTACAAAATATGTGTTAATCGACTGTTTATGTTAGTGGTAAGGCTTCCATTCAACAGTAGGCTATTAGTATTAAATTTTGGAGAGTCAAAAGTTGTACATGCATTTTTGGCTGTGCAGGGAGTCAGCCCTTCCAGCCACCACATTGTTCAAGGGTCAGCTGTATTAATATTAATTGATAAAGCAAAATAAAAACTATTAAACAATTTTCATATTGTTTTAATTTAGAGCACAGTCTGTATTTCAATATGAAAGTCTGAAATTATTAGAATGTAGTTCAGGCTATCACTTTTACTTTCTGAAGCTAATTCCAATGTAGGATGTTAATCTAAATTGTTCTTGCCAAATAGGTTTCTCAAAGGTACAATTTTCCTGGGACTGAACAAATTAAATCGAACTTCTGCATGACTATTTATGGAAGCCCTTTCAGAGAAACAGTGTAATGTCAACCGGGGAGGGGGGGAATTTACCTAGGAGGAAATGCAATGGTCACTTTCTTTCAACAGTTCAAAAAACTAATTTGCTACCATAGCATGTGCTATGATACCCAGTCTTCATGTAGTAGAGTCAGCTCTCACATCACATGTGCATTTGATAAAGGACAGCATTAAACTTCCACTGGTCCAAAGCATTAAGTGAAAGAAACTTGTTCAGTCATTTATACCTTTCGATAGTAGTGTGGTATGGCAGAATTCGTCGTTCCAGCTCCTGAGAGTATTGTTGGCTGAAGGCTCTCTGCTGAGTTCTCTCCTTATGGTTGACTTTAACCGAAGAGAGCCTCCTTGCTCAAGCTTATGCTCACTTCCTGGAGCAGACTGAATCCAATGATCATTCAGGGCGGGGTATAAATGTCGCAATTACCCTAACTTGGAGTAACTCTGTATGACCATCCCAGATTCAGGGTTTCCTGTGGGACTAAGACTTTCATTATGACCAGCTTTTCAACTCTTCCAAATCTTGTTTTCAGGTATTTTTACAGGTACTCTTCCTAAAAAGACTGCCCAGTAAGTGCCTCCATGAATGTCCTTCGCAGAGTCTACTTCCCAGGAAATCTAACCTATTAGAATCAGTGCCAGGAGGGGTACAAGAAAGCAGTCTCTAAACTCGGATTTTGGAGCTAGGGCATTGTCATTCAGTTGGCAATGAGGACACTGGCATTGGTTGTAGGTGTCATGTTCATAGTCGCCATAGTTTCCATGTCCTTGTTCATAGTTGGGTTCATAGTTCAGTGTATAGAAATATTACAGTTGTTCAGATTTTCCTGAGCTAAGTTCACATAATGGTAGAAGAAACTGTACTGGCTGAGGCAACAATATCATCCAATTGAGTTGTATTAGGGACAGAAATCTTAGTTAAAAGGAAAATGGAATTAGATAGTTGTTGCAATGAATGCTGCAGTAAATATTGTAATAACTGCTTTAGAGGAAGACAATTGGAGTGTGAAAAGCAGAAGGCTTCCTTGAAAGCTGTAAAGAGACTCTCTCCTGTAATCAGAGAAGAAAGAGCTGAAGACTGGGCTTAGGGCTCAATCAGGAAAATCAGGAATCCATAGAAGCTTACATTCTTAGTCTTGTCAGATCTACCTCACTAAGGTCAGGGGCCTGATTGAGAAGCGGGAGAGTAAGGCATGGGATTGGAAACATCTTGGTCAATTCACTTGAAAATCTTAAATTTCCAGATTTTCCTGAAAATATAATTTCTCTATAGGTATGACATATATCTCACTCTTAAAGGCTAGCATTCCATCTTTCTGGCAGACAAGGCAAAGGCCTCTTCTTTGCAAGATAAGAAAAAATTAATCAATGTGAGCTCATGATCTACAATATGCATCAATCAATACAGAAATAAACACAGATGTTAATGTATGTGCTTACACAGGTACATATTTGTATGAATATGTAGATTCCCTTGCTCTGTCCACTTAGAGGGCCTAAGAATAGTGATATCCCCAAAACAATGAGCACATCTAGCATCGAGACACCGGTTTCTAAATTTGATTTGTCACACTAAAAAGAGACAGGGCTTCTAAGAGGAATGACTGATTCTTGGGTTAGGGCAAAGAAAGTATAAAATGGGCCTGGAAAATTTGCACCGGAAAAGAAGAAAGTGCTCGAAGAAAGATGGGATCTTGTATAAATGGCACAGAGCTCGTTTGAAGAAACTTGTAATATTTATAATTCCCACCAACCTCATTATTATCAAGGGAGCCCAGTTACTGCATCTCCTGCCATTAGCCCTGATCTACAGAAAAACAGTCATTGTAGTGATGTTGATGCCTCCCTTCACAAATGATTTCTTTTTAATTTCATAAATGTGATGTTCCCCAGGCTCTCTCACAGAACACAGTCATATGGTAAGTTTTCCAATCTTATGTAGTATATTCATATATTCACTCTAGTATATCCGATTCTCTGGCCTTTTGATTCCTTCTTCTACCACATGCCATAGCACTTTGGGAATTTCACATTCTGTAATGAGTCCAACTATTTGTTCTAATAGCCATCCAAAGGGTATGTTAGCACCATCTCTAAGTGTCCTTGCTGGGATGTCAAATTACACATTGATAAACTCTCCCTTAGCCAACTTTGCTTTCCACCCATCTTCTCTTGATTCAGCACCCTCACAGTCCAACCCCAAATGCATTTTTCTGGCTCCTATAAATGCACACTGGCTGTAGGTTATGTTCAACTTAACCCTATTTACTGGTTTAAGTATTGAGAATAGTTTCTGGGAATAGGAAGCATTTCTTATCTTGCAAAGAAGAGGCAGTAGATAATAACATTATTTTTTAGAGATCTAGTCTCTGGCTTTAGCTATCTAAGTTGATACTCATTCCCTTTCATCATTTATATATATAATAATTTTTCCATTTGTCTTGGTTGAGAAGTGTATTAGGATAAGCTTCAATGATAATATCCCCCTCCTCAGAGGTTAGAGCAAAGTTTCTCACTCATAGTACATACATCCTTTGATTCCATATCATTTTCAATAACCCACTAGAATGCAGAAAATTTTACATTTTCTGGAAAAAATATTCTAAATTCAATATTAATGTATATTCTACGTATTGTTGTCTAAACTCCCTTTTCCCCAGTAGTTTCTTAATTTGTAAACTTTTTGTAACACAGCGTTTTTCCTATACTTGAAAAATATACTCTATTGCTAAAAAGAAAATTAACTCCTTATTTTCCTCATTTAGACCTTTGTTACCTTTTTTTGATTCCAAGTGGTGTTCAGAGTTTGTTTTCTAAAACTGTTTATAGAATTTATTCCTAGAGTTACTTATAGGGTTTATTTAATGTGGAATAAAATAAATGCTTAACTATAACTAGAAAACTAAGATTTCCTAACTTTTATCTCACTATTTATTCATGCCCAGATCACCATTTTTTCCCCAATGCATTAATAGGTCTTTGTTTAATAAATATTAGGATTCTTGGCTTTTTCCTGTTATACCTGCACATTGCCAAACCTCTATTTCTGCTGTTTTCATAGTCATTTTTTATACAGGCATTCAGTCCTGATTTTGTCAGTCCTAGCTTTCTTGCTTATTACCATTTCACACATGTATCAGAAAACTTCTGAAGGTGTCTTTACTATTACCTAGAGTTTGTGAAGTTCATCTGATGCTAAGGAGAATATTTACTTTTTTATTGAGCCATTTATTAAAACATTAAGCATTGAGGCCTGGGATCATCCTTGCTGGATTTTTAGTTTGTTTTGTTTTGTTTTGTTTTTTCCTTCAGTTTGATACTAATAATAGTTTTAAAAAAAAGTGCACAAGGCCCTGTTGTGTATAGGAAAGAGTGAAAAATTATGGTACTGATTTTGTTCTAATCACAAACATTTTTAAAGGAATGAGAGATTTACTTAATATAACCACCAAAAGTAGTGTATTCAAAGAAAGTGATTTATTTATATTAGTGTGGCTTTGTCATAATGTAATTATTCAAAGTGTAATCCATGCATAAATCAAATTAATTAACACCATAAAACAATAGCCACAACAATTCCAATTTTTCCAGCAATCTTAATCAATAATATGAAAATGAAAAATGAAAATACAAAACCAGCCTCTGTCAAAAGTAAGTAAGAACAAGTAATCCAGAAAAATCAATTACCATATAAACTTGATTTATTCAGTAGGTGACACTTCATTATTATATTTGTTTAACTACATAAAATTAATAGTAATTGTAAGCAGAGTAATTGAAAATACAAAGGAAATATATAAATGAAATATTATGTTATTGTCCAAGTCTTAAGTATTTTTAGAAAGAGAGACACAGAGAAGAGAACTCACTTATGACTTTAAATTCTGAACTTTTAGTGAAACTATGTTTCAAAACTAACTGTTGTATAACCGACATTTTTTTGTTGTTTCTTTAGAACTCTCAAAAAATCTGCATTATAAAATAATAACTGCTTACCAGTGTGGTCCATTTTATATCAAAGTCTCTACATTACTTATAGAAATAACAATAATTCCCCAAATTAAGAATCTGTTTGAAATCTCTCTAAGTGGACCTGTCCAGCTTTTGATTATATTTCTATTTGTTAAGAATGTAAGAGTCAGTGAACCTTTATTGAGTTACTGTGGTTTCAGATTTAGTCCATAATATGTCTACTCTTTTAAATATTTTTATTAAGTTTTTAAATTTTATTCCAGTATAATTAACATATACTGTTATATTAGCTTTAGGTCTACAATATAGTGATTCAGCAATTCTGTACATTACTCAGTGAACATCATGGTAAGTATACTCTTTAATCTGCATCACCTATTTCACCCATCCTCCCACCCACCAGGATGTTCATTCTTGAATCATAAAAATTTCATCAATACAAGCTATTAATAACAGATAATTATCAATTATTTTCTTCCTCCTAAATGAAGTCTTTCTCTGCCCAACTATTTCTTATTCTGATCCAGTCTGAGGCACTAATGACCTAAGTGGTATTTTACCTGAAAAAATTGCTTAATATTTGTAAGGAAACTCTCTTACTGTGTCCCTTACTTTATTTTACCTATATTATTTGAGCAAGTATTGTGTTTTTTTTTATATGGAAAATACCCCAGAATGAAAAGGCACTAACTTTGAATAATTGTGTTATTTAAGATAAATTCACTGGAACTATATTACTGGTGTTAAGAGATGAATATATTTCCTATATTTGAAACTACGTTTTACATCTCTGTAAATGTTCAGGATGGATTGGATTTGCCAACAATTATGCTAGAGAGGATTCAAGCACCTGATTAGGGGGGTTTGTGGGGATTTGACCTAGGATACACTTAAGTCTTCTCTGAGAACGAGTAATAAACAATCAAATATTTGATCTGATGCCTATATGTAAAATACTATGAGGGATAAAATGAAATGTAAGATTTGGGCTTGAGTATCAACGAATTCATAGGTTACATGGAAAGATCAGGTACATGTTTGTTTCTATATTTATGCAACTAAAATTCTGATTTTAAACAAATGAAAGATTTATTCAGTGAAAGCTACAAAAACTATTACAGTTTTGAATGAAAGATATCATGCTTCCAGCTAGGGTGTTCAGTAAAAGTTTCATGGAAAGGTAGAAACCTGAGTTTCTCAGAAACTAATTGGCTCATGCCTGGCTTAGTTTTCAGCCAGATGTTTGCTATTAGAATTGAACCGAGGGATCAGGTCTAGGTCAGGATATGTCATATTACTCAAAATGATAAAGGGTGCATATTGTCACATAGCTTAAGCATTTTTGTAGGAAGCACTGATGGCACAAGTAAAGACACTAGAATTTTCTGGTACACCAAGGTGTTCACAGGACCAGAAATGATGACAGAAAAAAAAAGGGGGGGCACCAGAAAGCATAGTAATACAAAGGAAGGGCACATACAAAAGCAGTGGCAAGGGGTACATCACAACAATAAAAATGAAAGGTGCTGGAACACTGGGGATGGTTTTTGTTCCTCATCACCTATACAGTGATTCAGTAGCCAGGGTAGGATTTTTTAAAAAGTAACTGTTCTATTTAAATGGATCCCAGTTGTTGCCTAAAACTATGTCAAGCATTTGAAAGAATCGAATCTAGCCCATTTCGATGGCTGGATAGGTTGAGATGCATCTTAAATGGTATTTGAGTATTAGTGTGAACATTGAATTATGAGGAAGAAAGTTGAACTTTATTCCCTTGGTAACATGACTCCCTATATGCTCTGCTACCCAGCTTTCCCCCACTGGTAAAATACAGCAAAACTGTAGCACCACATCACACCAACAATTTTGATAGAGATAGTCAAGAGAGAGAACATTTCCTTCACCAGGAGGATTCCTCATGTTGTCCATTCATAGCCATAGCAGCTTCCTTCCCCAGCCTTCCTTCACCCCGGACAACCACTAATCTTTTCCCCATATCCATAATGTTGTCATTTAATGATGTTCTATGAATGGGATTACACTGTATGTAACCACTTAGGATTGGCATTTCTTTTAACTCAGCATAATTCTCTGGAAACCCTTGCAAATTATCATGGATACCAGGAGTTCATCGTATTTTGTTGCTTAGTAGTATTCCATCACATGGATGTATCCGTTTGTTTAAACATTCCTGTGCATAAGGCCATCCAGGTTGTTACTTCTAGTTTATGACTATATGAATAAAACTGCTGTATATATTCCTATAACCTGTATAGGTTTTATGTGAACTAAGTCATAATTTCTCTGGGATAAGTGTCCAGTAGTACAATTACTGGATCCTGTGGTGTTTGAATGTTAAGTTTTCTAAGAAACTATCAGTTTTCCAGGATGACTAGATCATTTTGTATTCCCACCAGTGATGGATGGATGTTCCAGTTGCTCTATATTATCACAGGTACTTGATAGAATCACCAGTTTTTATTACAGACATTCACATAGGGAGTGTGGAGACATTCACTGTGGTTTTCTTTCTTTCTTTTCTTTTTTTTTTTTTTTTGACTCTTTAAAATTTAAATTCAATTAGCCAACATATAGTACATCACTAGTTTCAGACATAGAGTTCAGTAATTCATTAGCTGCGTATAACACCCAGTGCTCATCACATCACATGCCCTCCTTAAAGCCCATCACGCAGTTGCGCCATCTGATTGTGGTTTTAGTTTGCATTTCCCTGTGGCAAATGATGCTGAAGATCTTCTCATGAACTTATTCTCATATGTGTAATCTTTTCAGTGAAATATCTTTTCATGTATTTTGTCCATTCTCTAATTAGATCTTCTGGTTTTTTACTGGTGAATTTTTGATAGGTGTTTTTTTTTTTTTTTTTTTCCTGGACACTAACCTTTTGTTGGACGTGTGATTTGCACCTACTTCCTCCCCAGACTATAGCTCTTAACAGGGATTTTCACAGAACAGCGTTAATTCTGATGAAGTCAAATTTATCAACTTTTTCTTTTATTTAATGAATTATGCATCAGTGCCAAGTCTAGGAACTTACAGCCTAAACCAAAATTCCAAAGATTTTCTCTTATGCTTTTTCTAAAAATGTTATGGTTTTAATTTTGGCATTTGCAGTTGTTAGTTTTGCTGTTTATACCTAATACACATGATCTATTTTGAGTTAATTTTTGTATAAGGAGTTAAGACTTAATTTCTTTCATATTCTCCAGCATTTTCCAATTTCTCCAGCAACATTTGTTGAATAGGCATCTTTTTCCATTGAATTGATGTTGCTCTTTTGTAAAAAAGAAAACCAGTTGTCATATTTGTCTCTTTATTGTTTCTCGATTGTGTTCCATTGATCTGTGTGTCTACTCTTCTGCCAGTAACACAGTCGATTTGGTAAACTGATTTCTCCCACTTCATTCTATTTCAAAATCATTTTACATGTTCTAGTTCCTTTGCATTTCTTTATACATTTTGGAATAATCTTGTCCTTACTTACAAAAATCGTTGCTGGGATTTTGATAGCACTTGCATTAAATTTATATGTCAATTTAGAGAAATTGTCATTCTTATGAGGTTGCCCCTTTAATCCATGCACACTGTGTCTCTCCATTTATTTAGATCATTTATTTCTTTCATCAATATTGTACAGTTTTTGGTATATAAGTCATGTATGTTTTGTTAGATTTGCACCTAAATATTTCACTTCTTGAATGATTGTGAATGATATTGTGTTTTTTATTTTGACATCCACATGTTCACTGATAGTGTACAGAAAGACAATTGATTTTTAATTTATATATACATCAGAAAATTTGCCATGTTAACCATTTTTAGGTATACAGTTCAGTGGCATTCATTAAATTCACAATGTTCTACAACCATCAGCACTTGCTACTTGCAAAATACTTCCATCATCCCAAACAGAAACCCTATAACTATTAAGAAACAATTTCCAACTTTCTCCAACACGTGGTAGTCTCTGATTTACTTTCTGTCTGTATACATTTGCCTATCCTATGTATTTCCTATAAATGGAATCAATATGTGGATCTTTATCATGGTGATGAAGTTCCCTTCTGTTCTAATTTTCCTAAGAGTTTGTTTTTGTGTTTGTTTTTAACTATGAAAGCAAGTTCAATCTTGAAAACAAATGTTTTTCTGCATCAATTGGTATGATCGTACAGATTTTCTTCTTTGATCTTTTCATATGGTGAATTATAGTGTTTGATTTCCAAATATGGAACCGGCCTGGCATGAACCCTATTTGGTCATGATTTATAATTATTTTTATATAATCCTGAAATCTATTGCTAATATTTATTAAGGATTTTTATATCTATGTTTATGAGGGGTATTGGCTTGTAGTTTTATTTCTGTGTATTGTCTTTGTCTGGTTTTGGTGTCAGGGCAATATCAGCTTCATAAAATGAATTTTGAAGTGTTCCTTTGTCTTCTATGTTCCAGACAGACTGTGTATTACTGGTGTTAATTCTTCTTTAAAATAATCTAGTTCAGAGGATTTTTTTGGGGGGAGGGATGATTAAATAACAAATTTATTTCCTTAATAGTTATAAATTAGTCAGTTTTCCATTGGGTGAGTTGTGGATGCCTTTGTTTTTCAGGGAATTGGTCCATGTCACCTCAGTTATCAAATTCAATTGTGTAGATTTGTTTACAGTACTCCCTTATTGTCATTTTAATGTTTGCAGGGACTATAGTGATATCCCCTACTTCTGTCTTGTGTTTCTTTATTGTTGTTGAATGGTTATTGTCTAAAAGCTTTGTGTTTTTTTCAGGTAGCCCCTTTCCTGGCCCTTTGGCTAGAGAGAGGATAATGTTGGTGGTGGGGTTTTTTTGTTTGTTTGTTTGTGTTTTGGGGTGTGGTGTGTTTTGTTTTGGGGGGTGTGTGTGTGTGCATTCTATTGGTGTTTCCAGCTTGCTGGCTTCTTCAATTCAAAGTCTGGGATATATAACCCCCCACACACACACACCCAAAATAAGAAAGCCCAGGGAATTCACCATGTCATTCCTCAATTCCCAAGATCTGTAGCTGGTCTGCCTTCTCTCCATCATTTGTTTTGTATACAATGTCCAGGTGTTTTAGTTGTACATAGTGGTAATAATAGGTTAAGGTATATCTACTCCGTCTTCCAGGAAGTGTAAGTCCTGTAAGTTTCTTGGGCAGTGTTTTGTGGAATCTACCTGAGCGTATACTCCTAGGTAGGGGGTAATACCCTAGAGCTCTGTTTAAAAAAAAAAAAAGTCTTACAGTTCTGATCTTTAGTCTAGGAATGACCTTTGACAAATTATTACCTTCTATGACATTCAGTTTCTTATTCATGAAATAGGAATAAGCCCACTCTCCTCAGAGGGCCTATATGAAGATTGATATTGCGTCTTAAAAGCCTTGCATATGGTATAATCTCCCCATATGATTTTTAAAAAGTAAATTTAACCAATTTTATAGGTAGCAGATGTTCACTGTAAAAAAAATGTGGAAAAGTTACAAAAGCAGAAAAAATATAGACAGTCGACCTTTTTCCCAACACTCAAAATAATCCACAGCTAATATTTTTGTATATTTTTTAGCAGTCTCCAAATACTTAATGTTCTTTTGTACTATGATAATGCACTTGTCTAACAAAATATTTTAGCTTTTAGATAATTCTTATGGCTTTATCTGTTAGGTCTACATTAAGATTTTCACGATTTCTATCTTTATTTTGGCAAATATTCTTAGTAAATATTGTGTTTAGAAACACAAGCTACTTACAAGTACTAAATTTAAAGTGTTTTCATGGTCTGTATCAGAAAGAAATTTTCTTGTGTGCCGCAATAACTATAATTTGCATTTCTTAAGTGCATATAGATGTCGGATGCAGTGCCAAGTGTCGTATCTTCATAATAACCCCAAGTAGTGATTAATGTTTTTATCACCGTATAAGAGATCAGGAAGTGTAGGATCAAAGAGCCCACATTTCTGTTTGTAATTACATGCCAAAAAAGTGGTGGGGCTCATGTCAAAAAGATCTAAAGTCTGTTTGAAACATGGCTTTTCACACAGTCATTGAAAGGAGTAGGAAAGTGAAGGTCGGGAGAGACCAGGTGTAACAAGAAAGCCTCCAGTGGTGCTTTCAGGCATTTTGGATACAGAAACAGGTGAGGCACAGAAGCTCATGAGGAAGCCACTTAGAACTTCAAGTCTGCTGGCCACCTTTCTGTCTGTTTACAACTGCTGCCGGAAAGCAGTGCCTTTTCCTTCCCTCCAGGATTCTGTGGCTCAAGTCATTTTTCTTATTTGTGTGTATTGCCAGTAGACAGGCAGACTGTTGAGCTCAGTTTTGGCTGCCATGACAATATTGTGAGACGCAATTCCGTTTCTTTGTCAGATAGAATCAGGTTCAGATCTCAGACCTATGTCAGTTCACAAGCACAAAACCTCTTGAATGGAGTGAAACCTGAATTTCCTTCTACGGAAGGACTCTGAGATACTGCCATAAGTATGTACTGCAAATCTTCCCCTTAGCCTTCCCCAGAGTCATGTGGCACTCTTTATCAGAATGGCTCTCCTCTGTGGAATGGGAAATATCTCAACTCTTCAGAGATTAATAGACACTGGCTCTGGATTCAAAGTATTTCCGAGTGACACACTATTTCATTGAGGTCTCCCAGACAGATGAGGATAGTGTATGGTATACTAACCTATCTTTTGGTAATGTCCTTGGCTCCTGAGTACATAATGAGCAGTGACACATTAAATAAGAGTAATTATTACAATAATTGTGCTATCAGTATTTCAAAGATGGTTGGCAATTATTAGGATAATAAAGCTAAATATACAATAATTGTTGTGGTTATTTATTGAGCAGCTAGTACATGGCAGGCCCTTTATATTTAACTGTGAAGTCTTTATACCACAATAGTTAATGAATTCTAAAACCATCAGCATAATGCCCTGTCCTTGGTTTAATAATTACAGTTTTCTAAACAGTCTCTTTTTATCACTATGATAGCCCTAAAAGGGGAAATTTTTCATAAAATTTAATTGCAGTATACACTTCCAATCAGTTTGGTTCTCTAGTTTTCCGCCTGGGATTTCGTTCATCTCTCTGTTATTCCCTGAAGTCCGATTTGTATCCTGCTCTATCATTACTGTGTTCAAAGTGAGCTTCCCATGAAATGTCAAGAATTGTCCTTAATTTTGGTTGCCTTTCATCTGCCATCCTATCATCTTCAGTTGTCTCTATATTCCCACCATTTAATGCTACATCTGTGCTACTCTGATATGTCATCCAGTGATAATGTCTTTTAAGGAGGGGAAATAAATAAATTTCCGATGAAGGAAACCTAAGAAAATTTTAGTCAGTGACATGCTGTAAAATAATTGCTAAAGAATGTTTTTCTTTATATCAGATAAAAACTTGAAATATTAGGAATGAAGGAAGAGCAGCAGAATGGTAAATATATGTGTGAATATAATGGACTTCTCTTGCATTCTTTAAAATATGTTTTACGGTTGAAAGCAACAATTATATCTAATGGGTATTTCAATGCACTAGATAAATAAAATAATTTAGTGTAAATGGAGTATACAAAGGAATCTGTATGGTGGCAAATTTTCTACATTCCAAACTGAAGTAAATACTGATTCTAAATAGATACACAGAAGTTAAGTATACACTTTTAATTATTGGAACAACCCTGAAATACATAAAAGAAACATTCTCAAAATCATGATAGGTAAATTAACATAAATTCTAAAAAGATATAAATCACTGAAAAGATGACAGGAAAATAGAAATAGGGGAACACAAAACAAAGGGAAAACATAGAAAACAAAATGAAATGGTAGACCTATATCCAAAGATAGTGATAACTATGTTATGTATTAATAGTATAAACCATACATTTTGTCAAATTTCTTAACATGACCCAATTATATGTTCTCTATAAGAAAGTCACTTCAAATAATACTAATTATAGGTTAAAATAAAAGGTTGGAAAAAGATATATAAAGCAAGTGCTAATTAGGAGAAAAATCAAGTGGCTCTATTAATAGCAGATAAAGTGAACTTCATAGTGAAAAGAGAAATACTCAGGGATGAAGAACATTATATAGTGATAAACTGGTGAACTTACCAAGGAAATATGGTGATCCTAACTGTGAGGACACCTAGTAACCAAGCTTCAAAATACATAAAGCAAATGCTGACAGAAATGAAAGGGGAAAAAGCAGACAAATCTACAACTATATTTGAAGACTACAATGCTATTCTCTCAGTAGTCAATAGAACCAAGAGAATATCCTTAAGAAATGGAAGAACAAAACAACATCAGCAACTAGCAGGATCTAATTGGTATAGAACACATCACCCAACAATAGCGAGTACACATTCTTCATGATAGCACATAGGTCATTTACCAGATAGCCTGTATCATAGGCCATAAAACAGAACTTAACACATTTATAAGAAGTGAAATAATTCAAAATATAGTTGCTAACCATAATAATAAACTGAAAATCACAGGAAGATACCTAAATATTAAGTGATTAAACTGGAAATCACAGGAAAATACCCAATTGATTAGATAGTAAGTGACACCTTCCTAAATATTCTGTGGGTAAAGGAGAAACTTCCAAAGGACATTAGAAAATATTTTTAGTAGCCTAAAATAAAAACATTAATTATCAAAATTTTTAAGACATAGATAAAGCAATACTTCAAGGATATTCATAGGGATGAATGAATTATATTAGAAAAAAACAGAGATCTGAAATCAACAACCTAAGCTTTCAACTTAAAAACGTGGGAGAGAATAGCAAAATGAATCCAAATCAAGCTTAAGGAAACAGATAATTAAGAGAGAAATCAAATTGAAAACAAAATCAGAGAAAATCAATGAAACCAAAAGCTGATTCTTCAGAAAGATCCTCTACTAAGAGTAACAAAAAACACTAGTTAGCAATGCCAAGAATGAGAGGGTTATTTATAAACCCCACAGGCATGAAAAGAATAATAGAGGAATTATGTGAAAAGCTCTATACACATGAATTCAACAACTTAGATGAAATAGAACAATAATTTAAAAAGTACAAACTACCAAGACAAACTCAAGATGATGTAGATAAACCAACCAGTAAACATTAGAGAAATTGAATTTATTCTTAAAGATATTCTGAAAACATATATTCCCAGGCATATCATGTTTCACTGGTAAATTTTACCATTTAAGGAGGAAATAACACTAATTCTGCTTAATTTCATCCAGAAACTGAAAGATAATGGAACATTTTAAAGCATATTTTATGAGGCCAATATTATTCTTAAATGAAAACTAAAAATATTACCAAAAAATTATAGAACATTATTCTTTTTTTAAAGATTTTATTTATTTATTTGACAGAGAGAGACAGCCAGCGAGAGAGGGAACACAAGCAGGGGGGAGTGGGAGAGGAAAGCAGGCTCATAGCGGAGGAGCCTGATATGGGGCTCGATCCCATAACGCCGGGATCACGCCCTGAGCAGAAGGCAGACGCTTAACCGCTGTGCACCCAGGAGCCCCTATAGAACGTTATTCTTGAATAACAGAGACACCAGCATCCTCCACAAAATACTAGACAATGAAATAAGGAAGGTATAAAAGGATTGTACCATGGCCAAGTAGAATTCTTATAGTCAGGTAAGACTGGTTCAGTTTTCAAAAATCAATCAATATAATCCAACAATTTAAAGAAGGAAAACTACAAAATCCTATCAGTAGATGCAGAAAAATAATTTAAGAGTCACTGTCAATTCATGATAAAAACTCTTAGCATCCAAGTTTACTATGAAACTTTTTCAAACCAATAAGGAGCATTTACAACATATTTCCAGAGAATATCATACATAATTGTGGAAGACTGAATGCTTTCCCCCTGGGTTTGGGAGCAAGACAGGTCTATCTGTCTTACCACTTCTACTTATCACAGTACTATATGAGTCCAAGCCAGGCCAATAGACAAGAAAAATGAATAAAAGCATAGAAATTAGAACTAAAACTGTTCCTATTCACAAATGACATGATTATCTATGTACGAATTCCAGGAATATACAAAGTATATTAAGTAAATGAAGGTTACAAAATATAATGTGAACATACAGCAATTAATTTGATTTCTAATTTGATTTCTAATTTCAAGCAATGAGCAATTAGAACTCAGAATTTCAAAAATCAGAATACGCATGTGCACAGACACACACACACACACATGCACACACACCCCTTACAAATAACTCCAAAAATGTAAAACCAAGTATTTCAGATACCACAGAAGACTTATATAAAAGAGAAAAATACCATGGAAGACTCAACATCATAAAAGGTCACTTCTTCCCAGACTGATCTTTAGAATTAATGCAATACCTATGCAAATATCAGAGTTTTTTTTTAAAGATACATAGAATCTAAAATTGATATGGAAAAACAAAACTAAGAGTGATGGTAATATCGAAATAGAAAAATGTTTGAAGAAACACACTACCTGATTTTAAGACTATTTAAAGATAGAGCTGCAGTAATAAATAGTGTCAGCAAACGGATAGATGTGTAGATAAGTGGAACAGTACAATCCAGAAGTTAAAATAGGGTTAAATTTCATTATGCATAGTAATACACATTTAGCTAATCATCTATTCTATTGATTTTACAACTATCATGATGAAAACAAAAGCAAAACGCTTTCTTTTAGGCTTAAGATTTTGTTTATTAAAACAAAGTATAGAGCACTTTTCATGACTCAAAGGAATGGTTTTTGGACAACATAAATGCCATTTGTTTATTTGAATTGTATTATAGTAAGTTAGCCAAAAAGGGAATTTCTTAAATAGTATGTTTGTTGTTTTCTGGAACTTGAAAGAAAGAAGAGTATTTGAAGTAGCAAACTTTACTTTTTCAAAAATAATGAAATTAAATAATCCAATGAAAATGTGCTCGTAAATTGAAATTTATTTGTAACGTCACATCAGAATTATCTTATTCGGGCCATACTATATATTGCCACCAGATGGCGTTAGAAGATTAACTAATTTTAAGTAACATGCCTACATCCCAGTGCACTTGGCAATGTTTTAAGTTTCTACCCCTTTCAGAGCCTTTTTTGTGTGAAATGTTTTAAATAATTTCCAAGTTCTGTACAAATATCAATTTCTCCTGAATATAGGACTTAGGTTATTGGAACCTTAAGGTTATTACAGTTATAAAATTGTAAATAATAGAAGAAACCTCAGCCATTTCAATTAAAAAAAAAAGCATGTACAAGCACTTAGGAAAGAGATTAAAAAGTTAGGCAATCATTTGCTAAGTTTTCTCTTATCAAAGAGAAAGGAGTATAGACTATGTCTTTATATATTCTGCGTATGTTCTCTGTACTGTGGAGAATATAATTATTCATAGAATGAAAGAATTTGTAATGTGGGAGTGACTTTAACATGTACAACATAAGATGTTTGAAATTATTTTAATGTTACAGCAGTGGTTCTGTGTGTTGCATCGCATAAATAATTGAGTGTTACTTTCCAAAGCCCATAATGGCTTTGTGGCATTTTCTGTTGGGTACAATAGGCATACATGGCCTCATTGGGTGCCCAGGGAAGAAACACTAGGGGAGAGAGTGCGGTTCAGGCTAAGTTTCCATGGCTTATAATTCATAATTAACTTACTCCTGATTAAATTTTAAATCTTCCTCACAGATAAGTTCATACAAAATTTTAGATGTTTAAAATTCTCGTACATTGTAAAATCCTAGGTTCTTGAGAGGGACTTTTTTTTTTTTTTTTGGCCAATAAAATTTCCATAATACATTTACTGATACTGTCCTCAAGAACAAAAGAAAAGTTATTGTGAGAAGTCTTTTTTTTTTTTGAGACCTGTCTAATGTATTCAAAAGCAAATTTTTTTTTAAGTTCATGTGTTCTTTTATTACATATTTTCACAAAACAGCATTTTTCACATTTTCAAGTTTATCTATATGTATATATATATATTTTTTCTCTACAAACACTCTTACAAATCAATCAGTTTCATTCAGTGATCACCTAAGAAAGAAGTTGTGGGGAAAAGTGGTAAAAATAAGGTATATTTCAGAGTTTACACTCAGTGATGAAACAGATTAGAATCAATGATATATTTATGAGACTTTCCTGATAATTTTTTAATCTAATTTCCATAGGAATGTGTCTAATTTCATTTTAGTTTGAATTGGCAAGTGAAAAATAATACTTTCGTCATTAATAAAACTCTACATTTCTGATAAAACCTCCAAGAAAACAGTTGGTGCTAAAATATTATATTCCATTTTGATGTTTATGTTTAATTAGCTAGTCATGGAGGGCTGCCTTATATTTCACTTCTGCAGCAATGTCCCACTGACATTTCAAAGTTTGAATCAAGGGCCCATAATGCAGACGGTCGGCCTTTGGGCTTATTTCAATCCATCTTGTAAATACTGAAGATAAAAATAATGTGGTAATTCTCATTTATCATTTTTTACCTAGGAAGATTATCTCCAAAAAATGCTGAGTCTGATACCTGCATGGCAGCTTACAGATGAGTGGTGGTTGCCTTACTTAGACTAATTCTGGGTGCCTGCTTCCTCAACCTTCCTATAACTACTTTCTGGATTTCTGAAAATGATCCTAAATGTCAGTTATCATTTATTACCACATTAACACTGCTACTCCTTCTTAGAATAGTGAATTGTATGTCCTCATGTCTCTCTCAAAAATGGAGGAATAAAAGATCAAGACATCAGCAGTAGCAAGAAAAAAGAAACAGCATATTAATTTGTGTGAGTGAACTATTTCTGTGCACTTACTATCAGGTTAGCTTCCAGGTGCCTATAGGAACAGAAATCTGACTCCTATTTAAAGCCTATCAAACATGATACCCTGCTTTAAAATTTATCTATTTCAGGAAAACTGACATGTCTACGTTTTCACTTTAAAAAAGATAATCTGACAAATAGTTCCTACAATTGTTATTTGAAACTCAGGCATTACAGGAATACTTCTATGTACCTTCGGAAATTCTTAGACTCTCCATAGATGACCATCTTTTCTCCTTCATATTTCAGGTAACATCCACGCTTTTAAATGGTTGCTTTCTGATTAGATCATATTAGTTTTCTAAAGGCACAACTGTAGTAGGTTTCAGATACAATAGCAAGTCAAAAAAACCCAAAACAAAACAAAAACTTCTCAAACTTAAAACCCAAAAAACAAATAATCCAGTCAAGAAATGGGCAGAAGACATGAACAGACACTTCTCCAAAGAAGACATATGGGTGGCTAACAGACACATAAAAAAAATGTTTAACATCACTAGCCATCAGGGAAATACAAATCAAAACCACAATGAGATACTACCTTACACCAGTTAGAATGGCTAAAATTAAAAAGACAAGGAACAACAAATGTTGGTGAGGGCGTGGAGAAAGGGGAACCCTCTTACACTGTTGGTGGGAATGTAACCTGGTTTAAAGCCATTCTGGAAAACAGTATGGAGGTTCCTCAAGGCATTAAAAATAAAGCTGCCCTACGACCCAGCAATTGCACTACTAGCTGTTTACCCCAAAGATATAGATGTAGTGAAAAGAAGGGGCACATGCACCCCGATGTTCATAGCAGCAATGTCCAAGATAACCAAATTGTGGAAGGAACACAGATGTCCTTCAACAGATGAATAAGGAAGATGTGGTTCATATATACAATGGAATATTATTCAGTCATCAGAAAGGATGAATACCCACCATTTGCATCAACACGGATGGAACTGGAGGGTATTATGCTAAGTGAAATAAGCAGAGAAAGACAATTATCATATGGTTTCACTCATATGTGGAATATAAGAAATAGAGCAGAGGATCATAGGGGAGGGAAAACTGAATGGTAAGAAATCAGAGAAGGAGACAAACCATGAGAGACTCTGGACTCTAGGAAACAAACTGAGAGTTTTGGAAGAGGAGGCGGGTGGGGGAATGGCATAAGCAGGTGATGAGTATTAAGGAGAGCATGTGTTGTGATGAACACTGGGTTTTATATGCAACTAATGCATCATTGAACACTACATCAAAAACAAATGATGTACTATATGTTAGCTACCTGAACATGATTAAAAAAAAAAAATTACCTTTAAGCCTAGCAATAAAAACATGTTCTATCAAGTATACATTGATGGGTCTGCTTTGTCATGGTTCTTATGCACAAAAGGTCTTTAAAATACATTACTTTGAAGGAAATTTGTGTGTGGGGGGGAAATGCTCCCTCATTACATGTAAGAAATTCCAACCAATTTGGAATAACACACGGGGTTCTTTATCCCTTAGTCCTAGTCTGTCTCTTGGAATTTTCAAGAGTTACTGCCCTCGTACATTCTGAGCTCTAGCCATAGAAAACTACTAAATAATACCCAGTCATATTATATACAACCATATCTCCAAGAATTTTCTTCTCTTATTTTTGGAATCAGAAACAGTTTTGAATTTCACTAAAAATGAAATTCGGAGTCGAATGTTCCATCACCACGAGGACTCAAATCAATTCAAATCAAATCCAAAGTTATGTTTTCTCAAAAGTTGTTCATGCTTCACTTCCAAAAATTAGCTGTTTTCTCCTCTGTATTTTCATAGCAGTTTCTACCTAATTCTAGTTTTTATACCTTTTTGCTCTATAGTTATTTTAACATCTATTTGTAGTTTCCCAGCACTAACTAAAATATATGGTATATAACAGTGTCCAAAAAGTGTGTGCTATAGTGAAAGGACATGGTAATGCAATAATTTCTCTATCAAAATAGATTTGAGGGAAAGAGGAGAAGAGGTTGTATATAAATGTTAAATGCAAATCCTCAAGTTTTTCTGCTTATATTGGAGGTGCAGACTCCAGATCCTTACTGCCTGGGTAAAAATATTGATCACTTTCTAGGCAGTAAGTTCCTTAGTTTAAGTTTCTTAACATTTCTGTATTGTTTTTTCATTGACAAAAATGGTAGCAATAGCTCTTACCTTGTAAAACTGTAATCAGGATTAAATATGTTGATTTATCTAAAGAGCTTAGACAATACCTAGCAATAATGCCTGCCCTATAAGTATTTACTATTTGTACTGTTGAAAAAGTCTACATTTTAAAGCACCATGTATTTTCCCCCAATTTAAAATATTAAAACACATAGAATATAAAATCATGAGAGTTCTGGTGCCAAAAAAGAAGGGATATTTTAAAATTAACCAAGATATCATGAAATACTACTTTGTAATACAAGGAACAAACTATCGATGCGTGGAACCCCTTAGGTGAATTGCCAGAGAAATGAACTAAGTGAAAAAAGCCAATCCCAAATGGTTCAATACAGTATGATTCCATTTATATTAACACACATGCAATGATAAAATTATAGATATGGAGAACGGATCAGTGACAGCTAGTTTTAAAGATGGGGATGGATTGAGAAGTGGTTATAAATGGGCAACGCAATGAGTCCTCGCAGTGATGGAACAGTTTTGAATATTAACTGTGATGTTGGCTATACATACATGGACCTAAGCATGTGACAGGCATGCACAGAATTAAATGTGTGCATGTGCGTGCGCGCGCGCACACACACACACCCCATACCATCAGTACAAATAAATCTGAACAAGTCTGGTAAATTGCCTGAATGCCAATATCCTAGGTACGAAATTGTACTAAGTTTCACAAGATGTCATCATTAATGGAAACTGCATCTCTATTGATTTTACAAGTGCATATAAATCTATAGCTTTCTCAAAATGAATGTTGAATTAAAAATTATTTATGATTTAAGTTATGATTGGATCCGAAATACTTAAGTAGTTATGGGTACACATCTATTTCTATCTAGGAATAAACTCAGGAAGTTACATGTACATAAAAGTAAGAATAAAACATCCATCTCAGTACTATCTTTCTTGCTTTCCTTGCATTTTAATGAACAATAAAGAACAGAAAAGATAAATTTAATAGCATTTATATATTTCATTCTATTGTATTGTTAAATAACCAACTCATATTTATTATACTTAATTTAAATGCAAAGCAGTCTCCTTTCCTGAAATTGTTTGGCTGATAAATTCCTTTCACATTGTACTTTCATATGAGACATCTTCATCTTTGAAGTGTGGTATTTTCTCTATCCTTCATATCTGAAGTGAAAAATGATTGAATGGAAACTGATCCCAAATAGCGGCTGGGAGGTACAGCACATGCAGTTGTTTAGAACTTTGACCAACCGAAGACTTTTCTGGATTTTATTGCTGATATTATTTAACACTACCAGATGAAGGTCAAACAAACAAAAAAACCAACTACCAGACCAAGGTGATAATTCAAAGCAGGCTAGCATTTCCTTGATTTTAATGTTGTTGTTCAGTTCTGTACAGATAATAAATGACCTCTCCCCTCCCCATGTCCACTCTTCTCCCAGATCTAGACCCTTAAGAATGGCTCCCACTCTCTTCCCTGACTTTGGCATTCAGATAGCCCTAGATCAAAACAGAAATTATATCTTTCCTAGAGTCAGTCCAATCATAGTGTGGAATACAGAAAAAGAATACAAAATCTAGCAGATTCCTGGCATATGTGAGTAAAGGAGGTGACAATGACAAAAGAAGGTTTAAGGAATTAAATGAAAAGATTTTTCAAATTACCTGAAAACATAGTAAGATCATGGGGTGCTTCAGCTGTACTAATCAGAAGATTACAGGCCGTGTGTTTTGGAGTGCTACTTAATACTTGGAGCCATGCACACCAGGGAGGTTAAATGACATGCCCAAATTCATAGAGTTTAATTGCAAACCCCAAAATGGACTTAGGTCCATTGTTGACTCATTGGCTCACACCATATTTTTGTGCTTAGAACATGCACCTCATAAATAAATACTATTCTATGGCTTCATATGCTTTATACATGACACAACAGAATCAGACGACTTCTCTTTATTAATTATTTTATTGTTGTTTTGGTTATATTTGCAAACAAATAGTATCAATACCTGTAAAAAGAAAAACCCACTTACCCCATTTTTCCTCATCCACTAATATGTATTTATTATACAGGACGCTAGGAAAGGCCCATTTCACCACTTTGTGTTCAGCACACTTCCTTCCGAGCCTGCTCACACTGGGACATTTTGCTATGACCCTCTGTATATCATTGATTGGAGTCTCTCCTTTTAAACAGGTTTCAGGATTTTAAGATCCAGAAAGATATAAATTAGATGAGTACTGCCTCCATGGGCCAATAAAACATAAGCCATTTATCTCTGTACGTTTGCTGACCTTTTGATCCTGCATTTGCAAAGGAAGTACCACTCAGGCAGGGTCTGGTCTTCCAAGTTGCCACAGAAATGGGCCCACTGAACCTTTTAATATTTCATTAGAACTTTCTGCTATTGTTTACTGTATGTATTATATGTATAGATCTGTCAAGGGATGTGAATAATTTTGAGTGATTTTTAAGTACGGTGCGTATAAAATGTTTTTCTAATGTTAGTTTTCTTCAAAGTGTTTTTTATTTCTTTCCTGGGATTGATGATAAATTAAATTCTACCTTCAAGACAGAAGGAGTTTGTATGCTTGAATGGTGACACTATTTCTGAGATGAAATAAAAGTTCAGGAAAGAGCTAACCTTCCTTTATTCATATAAAATATTAAAGCCCTTATTTTTAAGCATTAAGATTGAAACAGGATCACAGGATTCCAGGTAAGGTCATTTGAGGTTGATTTAGAGAAAAACGTGGTAAAGAAATGCATCCTGAGATAGCCTGCCTCCATTATCAATTTTTTAATCACTAAAAAGCCAATGTTTTTAGGGCCTTTTCTTGACATTTTTATAAGAATGTGGCCCTAGTTGATGAATAGAATAAAAGCTGGAAGTTGATGGATTCCAATGGATAAAATTATTCCAATGGATAGATTTTTCCAACGGATAAAAATTTTTTACAGAAAGTATGTATTACCAATATGTTAAAAGGATTTTTTACTATAAATTGTAAACACCATAGAAATAATTTAAACGTTTACAAGGTATTTTCGTGTCATTTTCTATCATGGTTGAATGATCACACCCTCCAGTCCATGCTCTAATAACCTTAAAAAAATTTTTGGGTAAAAGGGGTATGTTTCTACAAGACAGTTCCAGGGTTTTTACTCTCTCTCTCTCTTTCTCTCTCTCTCTCTCCCTCTCTGTGTGTGTTTTAAAATCTTAGATATAGTATTTCTCCCTTAAAAATGATACACATTAAACAATGCATAATTATACTATTAATCTTCGGGTGACAATGCAGATTAGAGTAGATAACAGAGTTCCATGTCCCAAAATAAATTATTAATGTAGTTAAATTCAGGAAAACTTGTTTGATTCATGGATGGATCCAGGAGAAAGCGTTGCAAAAGCTTTTGTTCTTTATTCCTTCCTTTCAAATAGGCTTTTCTGCTATTCCTCAAACATTTAATAGAATCAATACTAAAGAATGCAAATATAAGAACAATATTTGTAAAGGTTTCCTGATTTTTCTCATTGATTATGCCATGCCTTTTTTGAAGGAGTTGAAATCAAATGCTTATTTTTGAGACAACTCAATTTAACGAGCATGAATAACATAAACACTGTTGTTTCTATGCTGGTATTCTCCCATTTACTCTTTCATGAATTCATTCAGCACCTACATCTTGGGAGGCCACTCTGTGTCAGGAATTGTCCCAAACACTGGTGAGAAAAGCCCACCTGTCAAGGTCTCTTTCATACAGCTTATGATATAAAAGTGAAAGCAAGCCAAATGAGCAAGTATTTTGCAGTATAATATGTGGTAATGAAATTTAAGGGTGCTGTAGTAGAACTTAGACAAAATGACTGTTAAGGAACCTGAGAGGCTGATCAAAGAGGCATCTAGGTTGGCATCTAGGATTTGCAGTGGTCAACGAGTGAGAAGGGTGTTTCGGGTAGGAAAACCAAAAATCAAAAACCGTTGGTGGGAAGAGATACAAAGAAAGATACGATAGATTAAATCTGGATTTTTATGGAAGGAATAAAAAAGATCAGGGACTAGATCATAATTGTTTTAATATGAACTTTAATACAGGGCAGGAAAGACTAATAGAATATGCAGGAGCTTAAGAGAGTATGTCCTTTCATTCCGGTAGCACATCACACATAGGGTGCTTGTGTTTCTGATATAGGTACTACACATGATATTTGAGTATTATATTAGGATTAAGAAAACACCCATCTTTCCATCATGCTAGGTGGCCAGGTGGAAAGGACTTCCTTCAGGAGCTTGGTTCTCAATTGATCCTTGAAACTACAAGTTGTATTTAGAGATGCAAAGTGAGGAAGATGAAAACAATACCATAAAACTCTTTTTTAAAAAGCTATTCATGCTAACATCCAAATCAGTAAGTTTTACTTTCACATTTTTTGCTATCTTTTCTTCTGCAAATAAAAGGACAATTAGAAAAGGGATCTTTTTATCTCCTAGATTGTACTAAATTTCTCCATAGATCCTCTGCTAGTCCTATTTTCATAAATACACACATGAAATATGCATGATATATATACTTACATATGTAATTATATAGTCTATAGTATATTATCTGTAAAATTAAAAAAAAATATATATATATATAAAAGAACTGAGGAAGAAAAAACTGTCATTTGAAGTAGCTGATAGGAAATAAAAATTGTCAAAGGTATTTCATTATGTTTTATATAATAAAATATTACAGTTTTAAGCCTTTGTTGGCCTAGAAGCTGTGAATACAATTTTTGAGATTTACTAACAATGAATATCCAGTATATCCAGTGTTAGTGGCAGTCCAGGGTATACATTCAGAAAGCTGTCTTTATGGAATTTTTAGAGTTCCTTCATTTTATAACTTAGAGTTTTCCATCAGGGTTATTGTCAGTCTCTCTTGGTTTTACCTAAGGCTGCTTCTAACGTCTGTTTTCAAGACTACTGGAATTAGACAATTAACAACATTAGTATAGTTGATGGTCTTGTCTGTAAGAATGGTAATAGGCTTCAGAAGATTAATAGCATGAGTAGAGTTTTATAATGGAACATCTGCAGAATAACCATTAAGCATATTTGTCATAGTAATTTTATTTGTGACTCCTATAACAGAATTCTCAGTAACCAGCTAATATTTTGTACTGACCAAATAAGTATTTGAAAACCTGGTTTTCATATGGTTATGTGCCATAGAATGAGGGCATTTGGGTTATGAATAATTCAAGCAGAGCATAATTGACCATTGTAACAGTAACATTACAATTTCTGTTCACCTGTTTTGTGCCTTGAATTGAATATTTAACAGAAACCAATAAACTTAACTAGCTAATTAATACTAATCAGTAAGAAAATCTCATAAACACATTAATTTATTATAAATATTAACTGAACCAGTATTTTAAATGTTTTCTGATAATTTTAACAAAGGAAATATACTTTCAAGGTGGATTGTATATTTGTTTCAAGCTAGGGATATAGATAATAACAACATTAACTATGAAGATATATACAGCTCATACGATCCTTTCAAGCTCGGTGGCATAAAATAATGCATGGTACCATACAACACAGAGTAGACAAGTGTTTGTTTCTGTTTCCCAAGTAATCTCTGATAAGTCCATTTCATATGTCCATCTGCAGATAAAAGGTCTGCCTCGACTTCAGTCACTTTTTACCCTCATTTCATTGCATAGTAGAAGCTTATTTTAAACCAGCAGAGGAAATGGCTTCAATAGTACAGAAAACTTAATGTATGAATACAGATTCTTATCCTTGATTCTGATCTTGCCTTGGGTTCATATTTGGGGTTTCCCAGAGAGAATATATACCATTTTTCAACTTCTTAATGTTCCTGGTGAAATCGCAAAATAAACCATCTGGAAGGAGATGCTTGAGTTGGGTTGGGCTCTGCAATGGCAGGTTCATAATCATGAAGCCTCAGTGAGTTTGTGGGGTGGTGAGAAGTTCAGTGTGGTGGGGTGATTCTGCAAATGCACATTAAAAGAAAGATAATGGCATGCCAAACTTTCTGATAGAGAGGTAGGCTGAGTTTAGATATGAACATGGCTGTTTGCTACGTTAATGGGATTTGATATTAACTGGGAGGTAATAAGAATGATTATAAGGTAGGTACTAGCCCTTCTGGTGGCTTTACGAGAAATGATTTGACTGAGAAAGGATTAGTGACCAAGAAAAAAAAAAGAATTAGGAGGCTGTTGACCACAACAAGACAAGATGAAAAAGCCCTAGGAAGGCAATAAGTAAGGATCAAGAGATTCCTAAACTCTTACTGAGGTAGATTAGACAGGAATTAATGACAGAAAGTAGAAATAGCAATGAGGAATAGAGAATCTAAGCTGCTCTTAGTTTTTCCAGCACAGGTAAGAGTGGAATAATCACTCTATTAGTGTAGCCAGAAGTAGAAACTGAAGAAAAAGCCTAAGTGAGAGAAAAGTAAGTTTGGTTTTGGATTTCAGTTTGCCATCCCTATATAGAAAATTTAAGTAAATAGGAACATTTAAGCCTATATGGCAATGGAATTTGGAATACACATGGGGATCTTGAGATAAAACCACCACCATGGGAATGGATAATGCCATCCAGGGAGAACTAAGAGTGAAAACAGAAAAGGGTTAATATCCTCCTAAAAGGAAGGGCAGAGGTGGAGGAACAGTTGGGGAGACCACGGTAGAATTGAAGTAAAGGAGAAAAAACCTACTTTGAAGACAACAAAGAGTAGAAAAGAGATTTTAGAGATAGGGTAAATCAATATTGCTGGACTGGTAAGCCCTTGAGGATAATTAAATAAAATTTTAGCCTTTGGCTATAATAATTAGCAGGCAATTAATAACATTAATAAGAACACTTTTAGTAAAGCAGTGATGACAGTCATTCAATATTTACCTGACTTATGACTTTTAACTACTTTTGTGTCAAAAAATAAATTTCTTTTTCAAATAGCCACTTTCTTTTCAAAGCAGATGCATGGCTCAAATAAACTGAAACTGGACCTCATTTGCTGGGAGTTTTTTTTTTTTTTCTTCATGTTTATATTTTTGTTTTTGTTTAAATTGAATTTAGTTAACATAGAGTGTAGTATTAGTTTTGGGTGTACAATTTAGTGATTCAGCAGTTACATACAACACCTGGTACTCATCACAACAATTGCACTGAAAGAGAACAAACTGGTGGTTGCCAGAGGAAAGGGGGTTAGGCTGGGAGTTTTTGATTACTAATTCAATTTCATTGTTCATAATTTGTTCAAATTTTCCATTTCTTCATGATTCATTTTTGAAAGGTTATATGTTTCTAGGAATTGATCCATTTCTTCTAGGTTGTCCATTTTGTTGGCATATAATTTTTCATAATATTCCCTTTCATTCCTTTGTATTTCTGTGGTACTGGTTATTTCTCCTTTTTCATTTCTGATTTTGAGTTCTCTCTCTCTCCCTCTCTCTCTCATTCTCTATCTCTTTTTCCCCCTTGATGAGTTTGGCTGAAGGTTTATCAATTTTCTTGATCTTTTCAAAGTAGAGCTCCTGGTTTCATTGATCTATTTGTTTGTTTGTTTTAATTATTATAATTATTATTATTATTTTAGTTTTTACTTTATTTCTGCTCTATATTATTTCTTTTCTTTTACTGATTTGGGGTTTTGTTTGTTCTTCTTTTTCCAACTCCCTTAGATGTAAGGTTATGTTGTTTAATTGAGATTTTTCTTGCTTCTGGAAGTGGGCCTGTATTGCTATAAATGCTCCTCTTAAAACATCTTTTGCTGCATCCCAAAGATTTTAAACAATTGTGTTTTCATCTTCATCTGTCTCCATGTATTTTTTTATTTCCTCTTTGATTTCTTGGTTGACCCATTCATTGTTTAATAACATGTTTTTAACCTCCATGTATTTGTGTTCTTTCCAGATTTTTCCTGTGGTTGATTTCTAGTTTCATAGTGTTGCGGTTGGAGAAAATGCATGGTATTACTTTGGTCTTTTTGAATTTGTTGGGTCTTGTTTTGTGGCCTAATATGTGATCTCTGCTGGAGAATGTGCCATGTTAACTTGAGAAGAATCTGTATTCTGTTGATTTTGGATGAAATATCTTGAATATATCAGTTAGATTCATCTGTACCAATTTGTCATTCAAAGCCGCTGTTTCCTTGTTCATTTTCTGTTTGGATGATCTATCCATTGATGTAAATGGGGTTTAAAGTCTCCTACTATTATAGTATTACTATCAATTACTTCCTTTATGTTTATTAGCTGCTTTATGTATTTGGGTGCCTCCATAAACATTTGCAATTGTTGTATCTTGTTGGATTGTTTCCTTTATGATCATAGTGTCCTTCTTTATCTCTTGTTTCACTCCTTGTTTTAAAGTCTATTTTGTTCAATGTTAAGTATTGTACCCTGGCTTTCTTTTCACAAAGTAAATGCTTTTCCATCCTTCACTTTCAATCTGCATGTGCCTTTAGGTCTGAAATGTGCCTCTTATAGGCAGCATATAGATGAGTCTTGCTTTTTAATGCATTCTGTCACCCTCTTTTTTACTGAAGCATTTAGTACACTTACATTCAAAGTAGTTATTGATAGATGTGTACTTATTGCAATTTTGTTACTTGTTTTACTGTTGATTTCATAGTTCTCTATTCTTTTCATTTGCTCTTTTCTGTCACAATTGTTGGCTTTCTTTAGTGACATACTTGCATTCCTTTCACTCTATTTTTTGCAAATGTATTACTGGCTTTTGATTTGTGGTTATCATTAATATGAAGTTGATGGTCACTTAAGTTTGAATGTATTCTTTATTCCTCTCCTCATCCCTCAAAGTTCTAGGTATATGGTATCATACTTTACATCCCTTTATTTTGTGAATCCCTTGACTGATTTTTATAGATATGCTTATTTTTACTGCTTTTGTGCTTCCTGCTTTTCTTATTCCTACTTATGGTCCTTTCTTTCCACTCAAAGAGTCCCCTTTAACATTCTTGTAGGGCTGGTTTAGTGGTCATGAATTCCTTTAACTTTTGTTTGGGAAATTCTTTACCTCTTCTATTCTGAATGGTAGCCTTGCTGGATAGAGCATTCTTGGTTGCAGGTTTTTTCTTTCAACACTTTGAATATATCATGCCACTCCATTCTGGCCTAAAAAGTTGCTGCTGAAAAATCAGCTCATAGTCTTATGGGGTTTCTGTTTGTATGTAACTGTCTTCTTTCTTTTGTTGCTTTTAGAATTCTCTCCTTATCACTACTTTGGCCATTTTAATTACTGTGTATCTTGGTATGGAACTTCTTCGAGTTGATTTTGTGGGGCCTGTCTGTACCTCCTAGATCTAGACTTCTGTTTCATTCCCAAGATTAGAGAAGTTTTCAGCTATTATTTTTTTCAAATTAATTTTCTGCCTTCTTGTCCATCTCCTCTCCTTCTGAGATACTATAATTGATTTTTTAAATTTTATTTATTATTTATGTATTTATGTATTTATTTTTAGAGATAGAGTGTGTGTGCAGGGCAGGGAGGGACATAAGGAAAGGGAGAGCGAGAATCTAAAGCAGGCTCCACACCCAGCACAAAGTCCAATGCAGGGCTTGATCTCACAACCCTGAGATCACGACCTGAACTGAAATCAGGAGTCTAACGTTAAAGCAACTGAGTCACCCAGGTGCCCCCATAGTGTGGTTTTTATTATGCTTGATGGTATCACTGAGTTCCCTGAATCTGTTTTCATTTATTATATTATTATTATTATTATTATTATTATTACTATTATTATTATTATCATTATCTCTCCTGTTCAGCTTGATTGTTTTCCATTATTCTGTCTTCCAGCTTACTGTTCTATCGTTCTACTTCCTGAGGTTTACCATTTTTTTCCATTTCATGTATTTTTAATATCATTTATTGAGTTTTCCGTCTCTGATTGTTTCTTTTTTATGTTTTCTATGTCTTAGTTAAGGGTTTCACTATGGTCCTCCACTCTTCTCTCAAGTCCAGTGAGTAACTTTATGATCGTTATTTTCTCTATCAGGCATATAACTTATTTCTGTTTCATTTAGGTCTCTTGCTGTGATTTTTGTCCTGTTTTTCATCTGGAATACATCCCTGTGTCTCCTCATTTTTTTCTAACTCTCTTTGTCTATTTCTGTGTGTTCGGAAAGTTAGCTACATCTCCTGCTCTTTAAAGTAGTGGCCTTATGAAGAAGAGATCCTGCAGTGCCCTGCAGTGCAATGTCTCTTGTTCATCAGAGCCTAGAATTTCAGGAGTGTCTCTGTGTATTGCATGCACCCTGATGTTGTAGCTAAGCTACAGTCATTTGAAATTATCTCTTTGCCTGTTGTGGGCATGGTTTGGTCCCTATATTATTGCTGGGCCAGTCTGGGGCTGACTTGGGCTTATGTTGGGTCAGACCAGGCATTTGCCAGAGATGTTGTATCACCAAACTACAGGAAAACACAGAGGTAGAGTGCACAGGGCCAGCAAGTTCCACATCTGTGGGAGGGGTCCTGTAGCTGCTGGAGACTGAGGCAGGCCAGTTTTTTTTTCTGGGGGGGAGGGGGTGAGCCACTGAAGCACACGGTGAGGGTGACCTGCAGTGTTAGCAAGCTTTTAACTGGCCCTCTGCGAGAGGGACCTGGAGCTTAGGTCTGGCTGGAAGCAGTGTGTCCACAGGAGAACACAAGGGTGGAGCACACTCCTGGCAAGTTAGGTAGCCAGCATTGTTCCTGTGCTGGTTTCTGTTGGCATCCATGTGTTTAGTCTTTGGGCTGGTGGAAGGAAATGATTCCTACCAGCTCCTAGGGTCCTAGAGAAATCTTCTAATGATCCCTGCATCTTTAGCACATGTTCTGAGATTAGTAAACAAATCTTCATCCTGTATACCCCAGGGGTTTTTCAAGCTGCTGCTTCTGTGCTTTTCATCTACAGGGCTGTTTGTTGTGCTGTGACTTTAAGGGCAGGGTGAGTTTCCTCTCACCCTCCCTGGTGTGATTCTTTCTTTCTCTCTCCTTTCTGTGCCCTTAGGGTCTCTCCCTCCCACAGACAGTTCAGCAGGTTCCTTTAGCTCCTCACCTTGTCTCTGCCCTTCCTACCTTTTTGATGTCTCTTCTTCTGTACACTTAGCTATGGAAAGTTTGTTCTTCCAGTCTTCAGGTCATTTTCTGGGTTATTTACACTGATGTAGCTGTTATCTAGGTGTATCCATGTAGGAGGTGAGCTTAGGGTCCTTCTACTCCACCATCTTCCCTGGAAGTCTGTAACACATGTTTTGGTGAACTTCAACCTCTATTAGAATCTTGGGCCAAAACCTAACAAATATTAAGAAAAAAAAAAAGGATGAACACAACCTATATCATCATACAATTTAGACATTTAAAAATAAACATTTAAAAATAAAACATTTAAAAATAAAAGTTTAAGAAAAAAATGCAAATAGCATCATTAGAACATTTATTCTGGTCTACCAGGGAGGCTGGCAAACATCTTTTCGGTATCAATTTGAGAGACCTATTTCCCTGTCTGGTCATTAGCTTTCAGCTGCCAAATTATAGACATCAATAAATGTTCCAGAGGAGAGGGGGAAAAAAAGAAAACTTCAGATATTTGAGAAGTTAGTGTTTTTTCAGCACCACTAAAATAAATGACATCAGGTGTCAGTTTATATTTATACACTAAAGTATAGTATCTATGACATAATGATGACCAGCCTTAAAATTATACCATAAAGAAAGAAGGATAGGGTTTAGGGTTGCATGCAAAGGAGTTTATTACTCTCTTCAAATCAGTTAATCTTTTTGTTTCATTTGGTTACTCTCTTTGGTAGGGTAAAGAATTGTTTCAATATTGCCTGTATTTATAGTGTTTAAAGACTTTATGATTTTCACTAGCTTTATATATGACTATAGCAAATATAAATGTGTTATGTATCAATATTCAATTCAATTGTTAGGCATTCTTCCCAAATTAATATTGTTTTCTAAAAATGGAGATTATACTTTTGCCTTCTCTCTTACTGTGAAAAGATGGTATCCCCCTTCCCTCCTGTTCACATGGATATCTTTTCTGGGTATAAGTCTCTTGTTTCAGAGATCAATGAACCCAAAAGACAATCTGTCCCACTTCCACACAGTGTATCATAATAGAACAGAGAGAAGCATATTCTAATCAACATTTGTCTCTTTAGTGTCCTTTAATTGAGATGAGTGGCAAACCATTTTTATTTTCTTCCATGATATTGACTTTTAATGAGTTCAAGCCAGTTGTTTTTCAGAATGCCCTCTATATCAGCACGCTTGATTGTTTTCTTACACTAAGATTCAAGTTAAACCTTTTGGGAGGGATAAAATATGCGTGATGATTAGCAACAGTTTATATTACCAGATGACAGATGAAAAGTCTTAGGTTGCTGACCATTCTGTAGATGTGCTTTTTTTTGTGTCAGGTGCTGATGCTAATGATGCTGCTGATGCTGGGACAATGATCTCTGATGCGATCATTTGAAATATTTAGGAGGCAGATTTATGATTCGCCTCCCCTCCAGCTCCTGTCCCCACTGAGGTTCTCATCCACTGGCTATTCCACCAAACCCTAATCTTCTATGAAGATTCATTGCAGATGGGGTTGAGATTATTAATTGACCTTAAAAATAAGTTTATCCTAAATGATTATCCTGATTATCCTGAATTATTTCAGAGGACCCAATTACACAAGCCCTTAAAAGTACAGTAGTGTGAAAGATGTGTTGGAAGAGTGAGGGAGATGAGAGATGCGGCCAAAGAAGAGTTGGACATGAAGCTTGAGAAAAACTAGACTCACCAGTGCTAATTTTGAAGATGGAGAGGCAGGTGGGGGGAGAGCATGGACCAAGGAGTGGAGCCACCATCTGGAAGCTGAGAATGACCCCTGATGGCATCCAGCAGGGAAACACGGAGCACAGTCCAACAACCTTCAGGAAATAAATTCTGCCAGCTACTTCAATGAGCTTAGAATGAAATTTACCACCAGAGCCTCCAGAAAAGTGGAAGCTTTTCCAGCCCTTGATTTCAGCCTTGTAAAACTCTAAGCAAAAGCCTCAGCTGTGCCACAGTATATCTGAATTTTTGATCTATAGAACTCTGACATAATGAATCTCTTTCTTTTTCAGCCACTAAGTTTGTGTTAATTTTTTAAAGAGGTGATTAAAAACTATATCATATGGGAAGTAACTGTGGTTTCTTCAACAGAGCATTTTAGTAACACTTCTATTAGAAGGTAGTGAGGATGGGACATGTGTCACGTGACTCTAGGTCACGTCCAATAAGAGACGGTTTTCTTATTTGATTGTGTATGTACCATCTCCTTTGCCATCAGCTGACTTGAAGCCAGGAACACCAAGAGATACTCAATAAATGTATTTTGAACATACCAAACTACCTTACAATTAAAATAATGTACATCAAGATCTAAAGGTATATAGAATTAAGCATCCTTAGCATGGTTGTTTTCTGAGTCTTATTGATCAAACATTGTGGCCCATTCTTTTGAGTCTTGCTGTATTTTTTCGTATTTTCTTTTTCTCATGAAATTTTTATTGTTTATGTTTATGGGAAGGCAATTATAAAAGACTGTCTTTAAAAAAATAGAAAAAAGGTAAATAGAAAAAAAAAGACTCTTAGACTTCAGGAATACTCCTTTCGTGGACCTTATTGTCAGTATTTTATATTTTAATGAACTCCTGGAATACAATAAAAACTGGCCATCCACTTATTCATTCATTCATCAAAGAAATATGCAGTGAGTGTGTGCTTTTGCCAGGCATTGTTCCCATTAATACTTTTGTGAAAATATGCAGATGGTAAATTGATTTCACCTGGTGAATATGAAAAATAAGAGTTCACTGCATTAAGGGTTAGCAATGGTATGCTTCCTACGTTTTGAACAATATTCCCGAGTTGGCATAATCAGTCAGTTTTCTTAAGGTTAGTATTTGTTAAAAGGGTATATCCCAGATTATTATGGTCTTCTTCCCACTTAGACACCACTCTTTGCGTTCAGATATGAAAAATCTATTTACTACCCCAGGGTTCCCCAGGACTATTATAAATAAACATCAGCCTTGCCTGTGCCTCTATCTTTTGCTGCTATAAACTCACTAATTTCTCTGTCATTCTGTAGGATTCAAGTGTACCCATGTGTAAACATGGGTTATAGATACATATACTTTCTAGCCCTGTCTGTTAAGAGAGCCTAGCAACAATGACAGCGCTGTGGCAATGAACACAATCTGCATTCCAATTTTGCTTTCTAATAAAAAACCAGCACTCCTTGCAGAAATGGCTGATTCAAAGGTTGGGATAGGAAATACACAAGAGGATCCATCCCCTGGAAAGTTTGTCTCATGCTTCTAGGGAAATGGAGAGCAATTGAAGGGATTTAAACAAATCAACAAAATCTGACGTATGCTTGAAAAAAAAATCACTCTGGCTCTTATGTTGGAAATAGACTCCCATAGTTAAGAGCAGGAGCAAGGGTACCAGGTAGGAGACTCATGTATTAACCTAGATGATGGAAGATGGTAGAAATCATGAGAAGTGGTCAGGCTCTGGATATATATCGAAGATGAATACTATAATAACCCGATTAATTAGAAGTAGAAATAGAATGTACATGTAAGGATGATGTGTGTATATGTGTGTGAAACAAAGAGGGAGGGAGAGAAAGTTAAATACAACCCTCTATTCCCAGGGACTTTTGGTCTGAGCTACTATGTTTAAGTCTTCAAAAGGTGAGATGAAGAGACAGTAGGAGAGAAGAAAATCAGTGGATAGAGGGGAAAAGTCAGGAAATCAGTGTGTACACGTTTATTTAGAGCTATCTATAGGCATCTAAGAAGAATTAGGCATTGGCAATGAGTCTATAGCTAAGGGTAGAAATCTGAGTTAACAATACCAATCTGGGGATCATCAGGACATTGCTTGTATTTCACCAGGAGACTGGAACAGATCATCAAGTGAGTGAGTGGATGTAGGAAAAAAAGTCCCCAGACCTAATCTTGGGGTGCTGTTATACTCACCATATTTTGGGTCTGCAGTTCTAAACACAATTTGAGCTAAAGTACTGTTTTTTGCTAAGTTGAATTTTCATAGTGATTATCACTGCCCTGAAAAAAGTGAGTTAGGATGTAAGGATGTGAGCATCCTATGAGGATGCTAGTGGGGTTAGATGTTTTTGGGCAAAAAGCCTTTAATCACCATACCCTGAACATTTTGCAGGCTACTAAAACTAGTCTGATTATTGCAAAATGTTAATTTGTTACCCCAGTGTGTGTAGGGGTTAGAGCACACATTTTATTGTCTTAAAGTTTCCATTTTGGCCCATAAATCCGTAAAACTTTGGCATTTTATTTCACGACAAATCTTCATTTGTCTCAATATGAAAACTCTCCCAGACAGTCCAGCAAAAGTGATTCTTTGTGAATATGTATCAGGTTTAGACTACTTTAAGTTCATCTCTCACCTAGTTCTCGAACTCTAGAATTTGTAGTTTGACTCCAAATTAGGTGATATGCCTTATGGCTTATTAGAGTAATCCATAGGCTTTGGAACCAGAAGGCTTTGAATCACACACTCTACTCATTGCAGTTGATAGTAGTTGATAGTAATACTAGTAAGGATATTATTAGAGTTACTAGAGAAAATCTATTTATGATGTTAGAAGAATAAGTAGTAGCCAGCTTTTGTTATCATATATAACTAACATCATCTCTGTTATTACTGAACCAGTGTCATTAATTTAGGAAATTCATTATCTCCTTTTAAGAAATGCCTGGCACATAGAAAGTACATAATGTGTAGTTCTTATTCTGATTATTATTGGCTTTTCATTTCAAAGTCAAGAGAAGAAGCTGCTTACCTCTAAAAATCCTGGGTAAAATAAGTTTAAGAAACGCTGATACTATTATTTCTTGCATATTTTTATTTGCAGGGATTATAAACGATTTCTAAAACGTCCCCTTCTTTTATGAAATGTTTGGATAGCAAATATCAAACTTCTTGAAAATAATGAATGTTTTCCATTAGGGTATTCTTTATTATTTCAATTAATTTTCTTATACTTGATAATTTACAGATAATTAGAACTATAATAAAAATATTTCACATATGTATTAATAATTTAGTATTCCTTGTGTAGTTAGTTACTTTAGTTCATTCCGTTCTTCAAAATTTGACATATGTTTCTTTGAAAACAAAAGTTGAGACATGGTTATGAAGTGGGGACAGCTGATTTGAATTTCTGGCAGACAAATTCACAAATTCATGTTTAAAACGCTGCTTGGCAAAACTTACCGTTCTACCTTTAGCTGAGATCACCTTTTCTCTACTTGTTTTTTGTTTTTGTTTTTGTTTTTCCCCCATCTCTGGTGTGTGTCTCAAATTTGGAGTATAAGACTAGTACCCAGGGACTATTTCAAATTCCTAAAATTTATTTAGAAAACAATGTAACATTTTAGGCATATTTTGCTGCACTGACAGATATCCATAAATTAAGACATGCTTCCTTTTTCTGCTTAGCATTGTAACCGTCTGCTTAAAAAGTGTTGATTAAATATGATATTGCAGGTCCTTCATTAAATGAGACACGCGAGTTTCATTTTGGGCTCCAGTGAACAATTCTGAATGCCATTCAAAGTGACAGTTCAGGTCTGTTCTTTTTTCCTCACACCCATTTGTAAAACGTTCATGTTTTTGAGATGCTCTTCAGAGAGAAAAAATCTAAATGGGGTGAAGTTGACTGCTTGCTAGCCCTTACAGTGCAGCCGCTGAATAGACAGCTTTCTACAGTCCTCTAACACATGGTCTGTCTGCTTTAGAAACCACCAGATTGATTAACGGATCCTATGAAGTCCTAGTAGAATAAGAAACTGCAACCCCTGTGTGTAAATCAGGGCTTGACAAGCCGTAAATATGAGACATATGGTGTCTGCTTTATAGCACAGGCTTTGGAGTTCAGCAGAATGGGGATCATATCTTGGTCTCATTGCTTACAGTTTGACCTTGGGATATTTATGTTCTGGGTCTCATTTTCTCCAATTGAAGAATAAAGATAATAAAAGCTACCTCACAAATTGTTTGACAGATTAAATAAGCTCATATGTGTGTACGGTGTCTGATACTCATTAGCACCAATCAAAAATAACCATTTTATAAAATGTGTTGCCACTCCTGAGGCTGGCTTTGTGTTGCCACAAGTGATAAAGGCATTTAGCTTAGCAGCTCAACCCCGTACAATGCCTGAGAAAATCAAAACCAAACATGACTTTTTTTTTTAAGGAAACCCGTCTTTATTAGTGGGGTAGGCCAGTGGTTTGCAAGTTATCTGCCTTAAAACCCACAGTGTCTCTGACTTCACACCTATCTACCAGCTGTGTTGTTATGCTACCTTGACCCAATCCTCAGTAGAGGATTTCTCAAACCTCAGTAGAAAGTTTTCTCAGAGTTAGTTGTCACTTATTATGGATTCCAGTCCTCTTGAGTAGGGCCCTGACAGATGGCCAGACTTAAATATCCCTCTTTTTCTAGAAGACCGTTTTTTAACCTTTGCCCCAGCTGCTGGCTAAAATCTGGATTTCCCTTGGCTTTATCATAATACCCAATAAGCTTAATCTTGCTGTAGAATTAGGATATACCTACCATCTTGGCATCCTGGGCAAGCTGGACCATACCTGAAAATACTGGAACTTCGATCGCTGCTCATTTCTACGGTCAGATGAGTTTTCTAGCTTACCTCTTTGCTTCTCATTCTTAGCTGCTGTCCTTTGACAATGGAAGATGTGATTTAGAGTGAAAGTACTTGTGATAGGCGTTGTTTGCTCTCTATCCCACAGCAAGGACCCCTTCTTCCTCACTATCACGATCCTGTTTTTGTTTAGATCGCAGTATGCCCAACTTTGAGTGTGAATTGTTAATCATAGTTCCTCTGACTAGTGATTGTTTTAGATGCAGACATGTAACCCAGTTTTTACCACTTAGATGTAAGAGGAAGACCATGGAGAGACTTTTGGAGAGATGATTCTTCCTGATTTAAAAAAGAAGAAAAAAAATCGATATAAGGAGACAACACTTTGTCCTCTCTACCACCCTTTCAGTTTTGAATATTATCCTGGAAGAGGTTCTAAAACCTGGATCTGAGGCACCAATCTTTCAAACATTAGGTGATGAACCCGGGATGGAATTCAAGGCAGAGCTAGAACAGACAACACAGGCTGGAGCCTAGGTTCTTGAAGGTATCACTGATATAGGGAAGAGCCAGACACTGCCTAACTCTGCAGTTTCTGTCAGTATCATTTTACCAAACTCTGAATCTGATTTTCAGTTATATTTAGCCAGAAGAGCCTGATTCAAGTGATATGCATAGTAATCACTGAGAGTTCATTTTAAAAATTGTATTAGCATTTAAGTGGTCTAACCCTTCTTTGCCAAAAGATCCACTAAATCAGAAATTTCCTACTTTTTCAATGACAACTAAGCAAAAAAGAAGTCAGCTTGAGATTTTATTTTATTTTTCTTTATTTCACTTCACTTTTACGTGCTTCCTTTCTTTCCATAGGGAAGAACATTAATTAATTCAACAGTCACTTCTCATGTCTTCAATGTAACAAATAAATGCCCTTTAGGAGCAGATAATTGACAGGGAAAGATGAAAATTGCTCATAAGTAACTATAATATAGAGCAATATAGGATGAATAAGCAATGAAAAGTAAGATGTGGGTTTATTGAAAGTGGAAAGATTACTTCCATTAAACCCTTTCTAAACCACATATCCCAGAGAAGAGAAATGGGCATCTTGAAGTAATGGAAATAATGAAAGTTTTGAAGTGGGGGAAAAATCCGGGTTTGGTTTTTGCTTACCAGAGGAATGACCCTACACAAGTTAATAAAACTCTGTTTTGAAGTTTACATATATGTAAGATGAAGATAATCACACCTTATTCAAGGAGTTGTTGGTAGTTTGAATCATACATATGAAACCCTAGGGGGCATGGTTGTTATTCCATATATTTTAATTATTACATTCTTCTTGGATGTATGGAACAAATGTTTTAGGGTAAAAAGAGTCATTATCTTGTATTTGAATATTGCATTTTCACAAATTCATCTAGTTTTTTCCTTAACCTTAAGACGTAGGCAGTAGAGTTAGCATCATCTATAATATGAGAAAAGGGGATATAGGTGCTGTGTTGCTTCGTGAAAAGTAAACTAAATGAGAACCCATATGACGTGAATCCAGTCTTATTTCTGTATAAACCTAGCCCATGACCGTGGGTATGTCATGTAACCTCTCATATCCACACAAAAAACACACTTAACTCTTTATAAACTAGAGCGATTCAGCCATGTAAACTCAAATTCCCTCTGCAACTCTTTGGTTGCTAAAATGAGGTAGCCTTCAATAACATAGGACCTGGGACTGGAACTCATATACTCTGATTTTCAGGCCAATATTTTTGAGGGGGAGGACCTTACACTAGTTATAGGTGAAGTGATAACTTAATTAAATAGGATTTAGACCACTGCACAAAATGGTCCCACATTCAGTGTCTCTAATACAAATTAATTATCCTTCTGCCACTTACAGTTTCAGATTAAAAGAATAATTTACTATCCTATATAAAAAAATCACTAAATTGATTAAATAAATTGATGAGGCTAAGAAAAAGGATTAGACATCCCATCAACAATGAAAACAACCAATGACTAGAACTTGGTCTAAAATACCGTCCTCTAATAAAATGAAAAAAAAAAAAACTTCTTGGATGATTAGTTGGATTTAGGAACTAAAAGGGAAAATATAAGATGAGGTTGGAGTACCTTGTATGGACAGAAAATAAGGACATGGTTGAAAAACAAAAATGCAGGGACATGTGAAAGGATCACAAGAGTAAAACTGAAAGAACTACCAGTGGACAACGCTGAAACAATTTGAGCAATACAGTAAGTAACATTTAATTGTAATAACATCTGTAATGAACTGGATTACAACACAAAGAATAAAATAAACATCTGTAACTCCATACTGATATAAAACATAAATGAAAAAATGAATAGAGAAGAGATATAGAAGTACTCCAGATAGAAGTACTCCATATAGAAGTACTCCAGATAATTTATGTTGGCAGTCCTCCTACAGTGGATTAAGCAGTGGAGCAAATCCCGCCTCCCAAACACCCATATACCAACCCTCCACTGGCATGGAATGTATGCAGTGACTTTGCTGTGAAGACTAGAATATACAAAGGTCCAGGGAGTGTGAGGATATAGTGGGAGCTGCCAATAATTTCATAGTAGAGGAAGCTGCCAAACACTACCTGGGCTAGGTGACCAAGGTTTACATCAACAGTGGTAAGTCATATTGATATTATGTATCCCTGATATGATGGGATCAGAAAGGCACTACATCTGTATGATGCCTCCCCAAACACAAAAGCCCAGTGTAACTGTAAGGACAACATCATACAGACCCAAATCAAAGAACGTTCTACAAACTATCTGAGTAGTATTCCTCAAAACTTTCAAGGTCATGAAACTGAAGGAAAGACTATGAAACTTTTTTTTAAAATTTAAATTCAATTAGCCAACATATAGTACATCATTCATTTCAGATACAGAGTTCAAAAATTCATCAGGTGCATATAACACCCAGTGCTCATCACATCACATTCCTTCCTTAATGCCCATCATCTTGTTATCCCATCCCCCCCAGCAACCCTGTTTGTTTCCTATAGTTAAGAGTCTCTCGTGGTTTTTCTCCCTCACTGATGACTTCCCAGTTTTCCCACCTTTCCCCTATGATCCATCGTGCTGTTTCCTATATTCCACATATGAATGAAACCATACGATAATTGTCTTTCTCTGAATTATTTTGCTCAGCATAATACCCTTTAGTTCCAACCAAGACTGTGAAACTTTTATAGACCAGAAGAGGCTAAACCATGATGATTAAATGCAATGTGGCTCCTTCTAAAGGATCCTGGCATAAAAAAAGGACATTAACGGACAAACTAGTAAGTGAAATAAAAAACCTAGAATTTAGTTAATAATGTGCCAGTGTTCTTTAGTTGTGACAACTGCTCCTTGGTAATGTAAGCTGATAAAATAGGGTAAACTAGGTGAGTATATAGTAAATCTTTATGTAAATCTACATCTGTTTTAAAATTAAAAGTTTATTAAAGAGAGGAGATTTGTAAGTTATCATATTCATTTCTAATACTTTAATTTTTAGGAATATAATACTGAAAAATAATTGTATTGCATAACTTATGAGGAAACATGCCCTCTTTTTTTCTATTGTTTTGTGTCTGTCCTTTTATCTATTGTCACTTTACCAGCATAAGTGTATTTGAAGGCCATCAATTTTCACACATGCAAAACATCTTCTTACTCCACCAAAAAGGCAGATGAACTACTGGTTCCTACAGCTGGCCTCAACATGCCCCTTGCTTTTATTAATTATTTTTTTATTTTTTAAGATCTTATTTATTTATTGGACAGAGAGATACACAACGAGAGAGGGAATACCAGCAGGGGGAGTGGGAGAGAGAGAACAGGCTTCCCGCTGAGGAGGGAGCCCGATGCAGGGCTCGATCCCAGAACTCTGGGATCATGCCCTGAGCCACATGCAGACGCTTAACGACTGAGCCACCGAGGCACCCCTGCCCTTTGCTTTTAATAAGTAACTGGCTTAGGGACAATTTTGCTTTTTTCAGTTTGAAATGTTTGTGTTTGTGTGTGTGTGTGTGTGTGTTGTTTACATATGTATGTATTGCAGTTATCCAAGCATTTTAATTGTCACTATAATTTCCTGGCCACTAGTGTCATATCTTAGCAATTTTTCAGCTACAATATATTGATAATTTAAATACTATGGCTGAAAGAATTTATGACATGAATTCTTATTAATGATGTATTTTCCCTTACCAATATAATTAGTTGAAACATTAAAAAAAACTGTCAAAAGTAATCCTTTACGAAATAAAATATTTTCAAAAGGAAATCTAAATAATGCTATGTAACTAGTGTAGAGCTAGGAAATTTAGACTTAGGCCTTAAGGAAATGCCTTTAGTCTCCATTTCTTGGCGCTGTTGGGAACCCCCACATATAACGAACGTGTCATAGTGTACTCTCGTTTACTTTTCATTCGATCTGTGCAGGGACATAGGTTGTATGGTAGGAGAGGGATGTTGTACCCTTGCCCCTTTCTTTTTTTAGGGCAGGAGTGAGAGTGACCTTTCAAGTGGGGGAGGTGGGCAGTCTAGGCTTGGGCATTAACTGCTTGGGTGAGCTGCACACCAGTCCTGGGAATGCCAACTGCCCAATGGTGCTCACTCACACAGCCCATGGGAAATGCAGGCTGTGTTGCCATCCAGTTGAAGAAGGTGCAGCTGCCTCTCAGAGCTGATGCTGTCAGGCAGTGGACAAGTCTGCTGATTCTTCCTCAGCGACCTTGACTTCTTTTCACTTCACTAAATTAATAAATTATTTCAAGTATCTGTGCTGCCATAGACTTAACGAAACATATGGAACATGTTGTTGTAGAGCTGAGGTTGAATCTGGCCTCTTTGAGTTACTATTTTATAAACCATTTAGAATCCCTGAGATTTGGTTACAGCATACGCATTAGGAGACCATTCATATATACCTCATATTGCTCTCTTGAACGTAAAGTGAGACTGTACATATGTGCATACATACACATACACTCATATGCACACATTTACAATTTAAATTTAAGTAAAGTGGAGTCAAGTGTTTGTTGTTGAATTTGTACAATTTGCCTAAATGACAACTAAAATAGTTACTCATTTTATGAATAATGGAGATAAAGTGATTTTTAAGTCATATCTTCAAGGAACTGAGTATGACATATGTAATCTCCATCCACAAATGCAAATGTGGATGATTTCTTCATTTGTTATGATTAAACATAATCCCCACCTTTATCCTATCTACTTCAAATATAATAGAAAATTATTTATTGTTTGAAAGACTCATTGTTTTGGACCATGTCAAGTTTGGGGGAATGGAGTAAAATAGGATTGCTGTGATTGTTTGTCAAATTATATGTTACTGTTATGTGTTGACCCAGTCTTTTGGTACATTCAGATCTGAAATCTGCTCCTGTACAATGATTTTGCAGGAATTCTTTTGCAACCCAACCTAGCTTTGTCTTCAGGATCTGCTTTTTCTCCAGTGCAGCTGGCCAGTCTTATTGCTTAGTTGCCTAGCCATGACACTAATGTACCCCAAAACATCTCTACCGTTGTCTACCTGAGAAATCTCTTTCTAGCTTATCACCAATAGAATAAAAATATTGGAATACTTTTCTTGCTTCTTCAGAAATATTCTATGTCTAGAATTGTTTTTGCCCATCCTTTATTTCTTTTAAAACCTTCCTAATTCAGGTGCCTGGGTGGGCTCAGCCAGTTAAGCCTCTGGCTTTGGCTCAGGTCATGATCTCAGTGTCCTGGGATTGAGCCTCTGCTCAGTGGGAAGTCAGCTTCTCCCTCTGTCCCTCCCCCTGCTCATGATCTCTCTCTCTTTCTCTCTTTCTCTCTTTCTCTCTTTCTCTCTTTCTCTCTCTCTCTCTCTCAAGTAAATAAATAAAAATCTTAAAAGAAACAAACAAAATCTTCCTAGTGAATGATAAAAACTTGGTGCTTTCAAAGACAACAGCTAGAAAAAAATGCAGTCTAATTCTTCAATGTATCATAAGTCTTTCAGTTAACACCTTGAAACTATTATCAGCTTGAGAGCTGACAAGGAATTAGAAAAGACGCTTCTAGGGAATTGAAAAAGATAAACATAAGTTAATATCTTAGATGTGCATTTTACTTATTTACACATGTGAAACCTTAAAGCAGCCATGGAACTAGGAGCCTTGAGATTGCTTGCTGGCATACAGATAGTTAAAGAATACTTGAAGGTAACTGGACAGCACATTTGAGGAATGTAGAGAAACACTGGAATTTCTCATATGTGTGTGGATGGCTCAAACATATTTATTTTATATAATAATGCTTTGATTTTTGGCAGGAGTTTCTAGATAAACATGTCATTTTGGAATAAAAATGAATGCTTCTCACTAGCTATATCTAATGCCAAATATCAAATTAAAGAAGCTAAATTTACAGAAATAACCAACTTTTTATTTCATAATCTGGCAAAAGTACAATAAAATCTACCAACATAAAAGAAGAAGGTTGAAGTTCCTGACAGGGATTATAATTAAGCAGCAGCATATTATTCCAGTGAAGGAAGAAAAAAAACATACGAAGCCTCTGTATATCAAGAAGAATGCATGTCTGTGGAACAAGATAAATCTGCACTAGAAATTACTGGCAAAGGAAGAAGCCCGATATGACAATTAAATTTAGGAAGTTAAAATGTGCAAAAAGCAGAATAAAGTGAATAGTGACTAACAATGGGAAACAGAATATGTCGGCAATGAGTGAATGCCCTCTGTGGAAAATATTAGGAGGTTATTTCCTTGAAATGGAAATGTGAAAATTAGAAATTAAATTGCTTGACCCAAATTGTCAGCTTCCCCAGTTAGGATGTAGGCAGTGAAAGAGACATTGTGTTTGACATTTCAGAGGTTGTTAGTGTCCCTAGAGACAGCAATTGCAGTGCAGGTTCTAAAAAGGAAGAAGTATTAATTAGAGTGTGGTGAAAAGGAAGAACTCTCAGGCACAAACCCATGGGAGGAGGCAGGGAGGCGAGGCAGAGTGCTCAGATTTCTTGGTGAGCCTGGTCAGGAAGGGAAGGAGAACAAGGGCATCTGCTTGAGGGCTATGCCCTCAAGGGCTTAAAACTCTTTTATTTTTTTAAGATTTTATCTATTTATTTATTTGAGAGAGAGAGAGTATACTCAAGAGTGGGGAGGAGCTGAGAGGGAGGGGGAGGAGGGGGAAAAAATCTCAAGCAGATTCCTCGATGAGCACAGAGCCCATACCCAGGGCTCAGTCCCATGACCCTGTGATCATGACCCAAGGGTAAATCAAGAGTCAGACACTCAACCTACAGAACCACCCAGGTGCCCCAACGGTTAAAACTCTTTAAAGAGTTAAAGAATCATCCATTTAGAAACTTTTGAATTTGGTCATCAGATGGGAGAATCTCCAGTGCCAGGGAAAGGATGCAAATTAAAAATCAGTCAAGAGTGATGTGAGTAAAGCCCTAGCAGAGGTGGGATGGAAGAGGGAAGAGCAGTCACCTTTGGAAGGGTCAATGTAATGATGACAACTCAAAAGATTTAAAATGACTAGAATAGTAGCATAGAGAATTTCAGTCTTTGTGACCTCTATTTTCTCTTGGAATTGACTATGTGAGTGTATGTCGTCAGTTGCAATAATCTGGCCATGTTCTTTCAGGAAAACAATGTAAATATTGGCAAATATTTGAGACTCAATACTTGTAAGGCTTCTCAGCGTCCTGATACTCAGAAATCTTAGTTTCCTTTGGATGAATATTGAAATCATTCCAGGATATTTTTTGCATAATGAGTTAAAATAAAAATATGCTGAATAAAAATAGAATTTTCTTGTGATTCATATACCACTGTGATGTACAAACTTGTATCTGAACAAAATGGTTAATGTGTGTAGGAGGAATGGGGGAAAGGTGATATGAAATCTGTAAGTTATAATACTTGGGTTCCTTTTCCAAACAACACTGAATGAAAATATTGCAAATGGAAAAGAATTAGAATAAGAAACATAACTAGTTAGCTTCAGATGATCAAAAATAGTAGTTTCATTGTAGAAACAGGTCATCACCTATAAAATGTTAAAATGGCTAAATATATGGAAAGATAATAGCCAAGCTTATGAAATTTACTTTCTTATTTCAAGAACCATTATACTAAGTTAATGTGTGTTTTCAAATCAAAGAAACTACAAAAATATGAATTTCAAAGTATTATAATCAAAGTAGGAAGGTTATCCCCAGACCTTAGCTATGAATTTAGAAAGTCTGATTGAATTTGTGTTAGAATTTAAAATTATGGTATCCATGTTATATGCTTTTTTATTGCATTTCTACTTTAAAAAATAAAACAGTTAAGTTCAAGCAAGTAAGTTTTAATATGAAATGGAAAGTAGACATTTTGCAGCTCAGTACTTTCAACAACACGCAGTGATTGAATTTACCTCATATCATCAAAGTTAGGTGTGACCCCATGATTTACTTGACCCGTGAAGGTGGGGTTGCATACCTGCCCCTTCTTCCTGGAAGCATGGTTCTCCACTCACTCCTTCTGGCAGGAGCTGGACTGGCTCCATGGAGGACAGCTGCCTGGGAGAGTAACCAGACCTCTAGTGGACATTATGTGAGGAAAAATAAACATTTGATGTGATATGCTGATGTGATTTAGGGATTGTTTGTTACTATAGCATATACTAACGTATCTTAACTTATACAAGATCATATTTAATATTCCCTTTAAACATTCTGATGTCAATTTTATATAATTGAAGCATAAATGAGAATATGTGCTTAGATTAGGTTATTGGGATCTCTAAGCATGATATACATGAAAAGTGACTGAGGTTTTCTATCAAATTAATAGAAGACTATATTCAAATTAAAATGGACTGAAAGGGATATCACTATGTCTGTGATTCTGTAGTATCTACAACTTGTACAGTATGAACATCCAGAAAGAAATCATCTCATAGTAGGGAAATCATTGCAGGTTTCTTGTTCCTTCTTTGAAGGTTAGGAACAAAATTTATCATCTAAATCATTTATCAGTTTATCGAATCATACTTCTATAAGCATTTTTAAATGTCTAAACTTTGGCAGGAGTTTCCTACCATTCCCTTGATTCTCAACAATTACTGATCTCAAGAAAACCTAGTAAACTTAGTTTACTAAACTAACTTTATCTGACAAATAGGAAAGCAAAAGAAAATTCAGATTGCAATGGTTAATTGTATTGCCACCTAATTATTTTGCTACTGAAAGAGCTTCTTACCACCAGCCAGGTAGTACTAAACTAAATAGTGAAATAAGCTGGCTCGAGGACAAAACGAAGAGCATGTCCTTTCATACATTATACATCCTTTCACACCTAGATTTTCCGTCATCTGCCTCCATCTAAACTTCCTTTAGACTTCATTATAAGCAGTGACTCTACATTTCCATGGTCATTGTATCTTTACCAAATACAGGCAACTTTTTTAAATTAATGAGATGGATAATGTTTCATGTGTTTCTCCTATTCTCTGTCATTAACTTTAGTGATTCTTTTGATGCTTGTGCTCCACAGAGCCTTGCAAATATCTACTTCCTACTTAAGAATTTCAAATAGAAAATATGAGTACCCAAAATATTAAAGAAATGAGTTAAATACAGTCACTGATTTCAAGGATGGTAGAGTCTACTCGGGGTAGGAGAGTCGGGCAAACAGATTACAACATGGCACGCAAAGCCACATTATGAAGATATGCAGTCAGTGATGACTGATCACAGAGGGAGAACATCTGACTTAGCCTGGGCAGTGAATAAAAGTTTCCCAGATGGGATAGTGTTCAGTCTTGAAAATCAAATAGATATTAATCAGATGTAAGATAGACGAAGGGCATGTAATTTGAAGACAGTACTATGTGAAAGTCTTAAACATCAAAGAATAGAGTATTTACAGACCTTAAAAGGAAGACAGCAAGATAAATGGATGAAGATAAGGTCATGGCAGGAAAGCAAGCTGGAGAGGTAGGTAAACTTTGGATCATGACCAATGTTGTTTATCATGAAAAACTCCTCAGATTTTTACCCCATATAATATGTAAAATGTTTGCATATAATAAATGTTATAAAACTATGAATTCTAATAAATTATTTGATGAATTAAATTCATATATATATAAATTCATATATATATCTGTAGACTGAATTCAATTAATATTCACTCCTTGTAAGGTATTTTCCATCGGGTATCTCTTAACTTTTTCTTGAAAAGAAAAATAGTCTGGTTCACCATGTTTGAATAGTTGAGCACTTTCCAATCAATTGCATCTTACCTGTGGAAAATCCATTATATAATGTAAGGTTGGCAGTATCTTAAACATTTACCTTAGTTACCATAGGTGAAAGTGAAAATCAGTGTGCTAATAGAGCGACATGGTGATTTTCTGTCAACCATGAAATATGATTATTATGAAAGTCAGGGAGATAAATACAAAATATCAGTTCCTTAACGGAAATAGCTGAGCAAATTTTAAATTCATGAACTCCCATGGATATTATGTTGCTTGGAAATATTTATGTGAATATTATGGTGTCCAAGTTTCATGATAAGTGGTTACTAAAAAGCTGAGTTGCACCTCTAGCCAGTTTTTGGTGTGTGACTACATTAATCTTGAAAGTGGGACTATATTAATCCTTCTTACACTTTTCTCAGCAAAAAGAAGAAATGTGTCATCCTCAAAACAAGCCTCTAACCAGGTCGGCATGAGTTTGAAAGCATATTGACATAAATGAAGAAGAGCAAGAGAAAAACGAGCGTCTGTAGAGCACAAAGATTTATTGTAGCAGGAGGAGAAGTTAAGGCAGCTAGAGAAATGAGTTGCTGTTGCCTGTTTGCACAAGTAAAACACTATGCTACAGAATTCATTGTGTAGGGTTGATGTAAGGTTAGAAATTAGTACCTCATGTCAAGACCAACTATATAAGGAACTCTTCATCTTTACAATAAATTTGAAATACTCAGAAAAGCCGGATAAACTTTAATGAAATACATAAATCTTAAGAGCATTTAATACCAATTTTTTTAAAATGATCTTGGAATATGAAAAACACGTATTGAATAAACTTGAAAATAGCCGCCAGCTAGTTAAGCTAATGCTCAGATGTCACAGCAATGAACTTGAGAGCATTGCAGGGCAGTCCATATGTGATATTACGTGACATTATTGCAGAGAATTTGCCTGATCAATGGAATATGGATAACTTTTATTTTCATTTCCTTTACTTTCAAAAATTCTACTTTTGAGATGTTAAAGATGTCATTGAAATTTAGGTCTGCATTACTAGATGCTATATTATACCAAAAATGAATATGGCAAAGCTTAAGTTATAGGCTTGTTTTTTGAGTTATAAAATGATTTCCTTAAATCATTCCACAAAGATTACTGACTGTATACTATATGGAAAATACTTCTCTGAACTGAGGATGTGCAATTATAGAAAACAGTCACTATTCTTACAGTGCATCTATTATATTAAAGGATGGCCAAGTGATTATACATGAAATTCTGATATGTCAGGTAGCAAGTTTCATGACTCTCATAAAACATGTAACATGTGTGAATTATTTTACTGAACTCATAACTAGAGGTGAAAATAGGAAGATGGTAAAGTTGGTTCCAAAAAAATGTTTTGCGAATGGCCTTTTATAGGCATTTTGAAAACAAGGAATGTTAGAATAACGTTCCAGGACTTGATAGTAACATTGGTTAATGACCAACGGGGCAGTAAAATACAACTATTAGGGTTATTTTTCTTCTGAGGAGACCTCTACAAATTAATATGTTACATAACTGAGTCTCAGCTCTAATGAAATAGGAAATAACAAAGTCAAAGAGAAAAATTATCCTAGAAAATCAAGTAATTCTTAGGTGTTCTTGTTAAACAGTACCCAAATATAACATTGGAAGGACATGCAGTGCTCTCTTTTGATTTCCAAGTCTATAATAATTTTATTATTAACATTCTCCAAACAGTGTATTTGCTACCTTATGCTTTCCTTAGGTGAAGACCTATGACTATTTTTAGCTAATAAGATATGAATGAGAATTATAACAATATTCTTTTATGTGGTGTAGTATAAAGCTTGCTTATGATTGATTCTTTAATCTGTTTTTCCCTGATATGCCATCTGAGGAAGATACATATTCTATATCATGTGGCTGTAAATTGGTAGGTCCTCCATGAGACTTCATTCTTGAATGACTCTGGGTATTATGGACACTACCCTTCCCCTGAGGGATCCCAGATAACAACATTTAAAATAAATGACTAATATCTATCTTTGTGATATTACTTTATTGTGATTTGAGAGTCAGTTTGTTATCACAAGCATAACTGGTCTATCCTGACTAATGTAGAAATTTTTACCAAAGGTATGGTGGCATCTTGGAGGTTAACAGTAGTTATTTAAGAGCCTAATACACGAGGCTGGAAAGATGAGAATCCATGTTTCACACTGCCAAATATTTAGTAAAACTCTCTTGAAGCACCTTGGAAGGCAGATCCAGTACTCTATAAAATTATATTTCTAAAGAAAGAGGTTGGAAAATGGAAAGTTAGTCGTATATGTTTGTTGCTTTTTGTGGGCTGAATTGTGTTCTCCTGAAATTCTCATGTTGAAGCCCTAATCACTAATGAGACTATATTTTGAAATAGGGACTTTAAAGCAGTCATTAAGGTTGAATGGGGTTATATTGGGTGGGGTCCTAATCCAAAATGACTGGTACCCTTATAAGAAGAGAAAGAGACACCAGAGATGCAGGAGCACAGGAAAAAGGTCATATCAGGACACAGTGAGAAGGCAGCCATCTCCAAGATGTGCAGAGACGCCTCAGGAGAAGTCAGACTGGTTGATACCTAGCCTCCAGAACTGTGAGAAAATAAATTTCTGTTGTTTAAACCACCAATCTGTGGTTATTTTTGTTACGGCAACCATAGAAATTAAAAGAGTTGCTATTGACTGCTATTGGCAACAAATTATAAGAGATTATTAGCAAAAGAAGAAAGAATGACTCATTTGCCCCCTTAGAACCCCACTTTTTCTAAAGCAGGGAAAGAACTGAAAAGACTGTGTAGCTCCCAGAGAAAGCATCCTTCCCCAGCATACTTCAGATATGGCCAAAGAGGTTACATGGAGAAGAAGGAACCTCTAAGAGGCCAAGTTAACAGTGGACAGGGTAGTTCTTCCAGGGAGCAAAATCAGTGCCTAATCAAGAATCATTTCTCATTCCACGGGGTGCCTGGGTGATTCAGTTGGTTAACCATCTGTTTTGGGCTCAGGTTATGAGCACAGAGTTCTGAGATCGAGTCCTGCATCCTACTCCCTGCTCAGCGGGAGCCTGCTTCTCCCCCACCCCTGCTCATGCTCTCACTATCTCTCTTTCAAACAAATAAATAAAATCTTTAAAAAAAAATCGTTTCACATCCCAGCGTAAAGTTGTTGAAATTGTTAGAGTAATTGCTGGGTATCTCACATTCTTCTTCTCAATTTTTTTTTAAATTAACTGTCCCCATTTCTCTATTAAGCATTTTTTTTTTGGATGGAGAGTAAAGATTTTCTTGCTCCCTCCTTGCCTCGGTCCCTGCCTTCCATCCTTCCTTCTCCAGTGGACTGCATGCATAGATTACCACAGCCAGAGTTAGATCCTGGCCTTCAGTCTGGATTCAGTGCCTGGCTGGACTAATTGGCTTATCTCTACTGGGAACAAAGTGAGTGTTCTAAGTGTGGGAGAAAGGACATGGCCTAAATATATTGAGATATTATACCACTATGGAAAAATTTTTCAGATAAATAAAAATACAGATAGAATACTTTACAGATTTTGAAATCATTGTTAACCGTTCTGTATTCAACCACACTGAACCACATTGAACATGAAGTCGTAATCAATATAGCCATCTGAAGACATTCTTAACTCCAGTTTGGTTTTGGTACTATGATATTACACATTACTTGTTTTTAAATATCTTATGTAATTTTCTCCCATTTTGAAATAGTCACTTAACTCTGCCTAGATTCTTTTGCAAAAAAAAAAAAAGTAAAACAAAATAAAAGGACAAAAGGACCTTAGTTTTTTGTTCTGATCCTACCAATCCTCCCATTTAAAGTGCTTTTCTTCTTTTATCTATATGTCAAGTAGGAAAAACAAAATTGAAGTAAGATACTTAAAAGCCTTATAAGGGATAGAAACATTTTCCATATTTTACTGCTACTACTTAAACTACTATAAAGTTGAAAAAGCACTAATAAAAATATATTTCTGTTACTAATATTTTTTAAAATGACTTTTCTTTGTCTTTACCAACCAGAATGAGTTGTTTTCCTACTTGGGTTATATTTAGTTTTATGTTTCCCACAGCTATTTAATTCCTTAGTCAGGTGGTTGATTTATATGAAATTTTTGTTTATGTCTCTAATGCCCTCATGTTATTAGGGATGAATGACTTGAAGTAGCAAACAAATTAGGAAGATTTCTCAGAGGTATTTAACTCTGGCAAAAACAAAATAATTAAAAATATTAAGGCAATTTATAAATTAAAAATATTAAGATGATTCTGAAAATTTATTTCATTACTAAGCCAAGTTGGATTCACCTTTTCATCCTGCAAATATTTTAAAACAAAATCAGAAGAGCCATTGCTTACCACACATAATGATGTTCACCAGACTGGAAATGCCTGAAATTCCAAAGTTAATTACAGTAGACTGTCAGTGTGGATACGTTTATATTATGATTTCATCCGTTATCACACCACTGAGGATATCACTCTTTTCAGTGGGATGCTAATTATATGGCAACAAAATTATCACACACTTACAGTCAGTATATATAACACATTTTTTCAATCTCCCAGATTTTTTTTGTTCCCACCTCAATATGTATGGCATTATAAATCCTGTGTAATGAACACAATAACCTTATGAGATAGGTATTATTATCCATAGTCATATTACAGTAGAGGAAGTTGATGTACCAAGAGATTAGTAATCACCTTGTTCTCATTTTCTATATCTGTGCAAAATCTCTCCCTCAACCTAGTGGCTTAAAACAATCTTTTATTTTCCTCATGAATTTGTGGATCAGGAGATTAGAACAGTTTTGGGAGGGCAGTTCTCTCATGGGTACAGGATGGGCAAGCCAACCCAAGGTGGCTTCTTCGCTTACATGTCTGTTGCCTTGCTGCTGCCTTGTCTCTCTCTCTATGGCAACTCTTCCTCCAGACCTTTCTGTGCAGCTTGCACTTGTTGGAGCGTGGTGATCTCATTAATAAAAGTGAAGAGTAAGAAGCCAATGAAGGCTGCACATACCACCAATCAAGGAGGTCGAGGATAACACCCTAAGGAAAGTTTCAGATAATATAAGAACATAGGAACCTTTATAATTTACCTAAGTTTGTTATTTTTTACCCCTGTTTTTCTATAGTGACTAACAAAATAAATTTCAAACAGAAATTTCAAGTAGAAATGTATTTTAAGGCTATAAAAGTAGAGGCGTACTAAGAGAAACTGTGCCTCACTCTGTAAACTTTTCTGAGGGGGAAATATAAATAGCAATAGATTTAAGAGAAAGAAAAAAAAAGCTATATTCATAGGATCTGTGGGGAGGTAGAAAAAGTTAGAAAATGAGAATGCCCAGCAGTCTTTCTGGGAACTTAGGTTTTTGCAGATTTCCCATATATGCAAAAGAAAATTTGAATCACTATTAATCTTAGGAAAAATTTAGAAGGCCTTTCCTTAGGGTATCCCATGTCTTGTACTGTAGGCAAACCTTATAGATAGTGCAGGTTTGGTTCCAGAACACAGCAATGAAATGACTATTGTAATAAAGTGAACCCGATGAATTTTTTTGTTTTTCCAGTGCACGTAAAAGTTATTTTAGTGCTATATTGTAGTCTGTTAAATGTGCAGTAGAATTATGTCTAAGAATAAAGACACATCTTAATTAAGAATCCTTTATTACAAAAAATGCTAACCATTATCTGAGCTTTCAGTAAACTATAGTCACTGATCACTGGGACAAATATAAGAATAATAATAAAATAATAATAATAATAATAATAATAATAATAATAATAATAGTGATTGAAATATTGCAAGAATTACCAAAATGTGACACAGAGACAGGAAGTGAGCAAAGGCCATTGGAAAGCTGTCACCAATAGATTTACTCAAAATAGAGTTTCCACAAACCTTCTAAGAAACACAGTATCTGTGAAGCACAATAAAACTGGGAGCAATAAAATGAGGTTTGCTTGTATTTTTAAGGAAAAAGAAAGATTATATAACACACATGGAATGACTTCTCTTACCTTTTTTTATACCTTTAATTTCACTATAGTTAACCTACAGTGTTATTAGTTGCAGGTGTACAATACAGTGATTCAACAATTCTGTACATTATTCAGTGCTCATCATGATATGTGTACTCTTTAATCTCCTTCACCTATTGCCCACCTTCCCTCTGAGGACTATCAGTTTGCTCTCTGTAGTTAAAAGTCTGTTTCTTGGTTTGTCTCTTTTTTCCTTTGTTCATTTGTTTTGTTTCTTAAATTCCACATATGAGTGAAATCATACGGTATTTGTCTTTCTCTGATTGACTTACTTCATTTAGCATAATACCCTCTAGATCCACCTTTGTTGTTGCAGATGGCAAGATTTCATTCTTTTCTTATGGCCGAGTAATATTTTATTGTGTATATATACCATCTCTTCCTCATCCATTCATCTGCCAGTGGACACTTGGGCTGCTTCCATAATTTGGCTGTTTGAAATAATGCTGCAATAAACATAGGGGTGTACATATCTCTCTGAATTAGTGTTTTGTATTATTTGTGTAAATACCCAGAAGTGGAATTACTGGCTATTATGGTAATTCTACTTTTAATTTTTTGAAGAACCTCCATGCTGTTGTCCACACTGATTGCACCAATTTACACTCCCACCAACACAGCATGGAGATTCCTTGTTCTCCACATCCTCGCCAAAACTTGTTGTTTCTTGTGTTTTTGATTTTAGGCATTATGACAGGTGTGAGATGATACCTCATTGTGGTTTTGATTTGCATTTCCCTGATGATGAGTGATGTTGAGCATCTTTTCATGTGTCTGTTCACCATCTGCATATCTTCTTTGGAAAAGTCTCTGCTCATGTGTTCTGCCTATTTAATTTGGATTACTTGTTGTTTTAATGTTGAGTTGTGTAAGTTCTTAATATAGTTTAGATACTAACCCTTTATCAGACATGTCATTCCAAATATCTTCTCCCATTCAGCAGGCTTTTAGTTCAGTTGATTTTTTTCCTTTGCTGTGCAGAAGCTTTTTATTTTGATTAGTCCCAAGAGTTCATTTTTGCTTTTGTTTCCCTTGTCTTGGGAGACCTATATAGAAAAATGTTGCTAAGGCCAATGTCAAAGAAATTACTGTAGGATTTTCATGGTTTTATATCTCACATTTGGGTCTTTAATCCATTTTGAGATTATTTTTGTAAATGGTGTAAGAAAGAGAGTGGCCCAGTTTCATTCTTTTGCATGCAGCTGTCCAGTTTTCCCAACACCATTTGTGGAAGAGGCTGCCTCTTTCCCATTGCATATTCCTGTCTCCTTTTTTGAAGATTAATTGACCATGTATCATGGGTTTATTTTTTGGCTCTGTCCCTGTCCATTGATCTGTGTGTCTGTTTTTGTGCCAGTACCATACTGTTTGATTACTACAGCTTTGTCCAATACCTTGAAATCTGGGATCGTGATTCCTCCTGTTTTGCTCTTTTTCAAATTTGCTTTGGATACCCAGGGTGTTTTGTGGTTCCATACAAATTTTAGGATTATTTGTTCTACTTCTATGAAGAATGTTGTTGGAATTTTCATTAAGGTTGCATTAAATCTGTAGATTGCTTTGGGTAGTATGGAAATTTTAATGATATCTGTTCGTTATTCTTAAAGGTTTATTTATTTTAGAGAGAGAATGGGGGGGTGCAGGGAGAGAGGGAGAGAGAGAATCCTTAAGCAGACTCCCTACTGAGTGTGGAGTCTGATGCAGTGCTTAATCCCAGGACCCTGCAATCATGTCATGAGTGGAAATCAAGTGTTGGCCACTTAACTACTGAGCCACTCAAGTGCCCCTATGATATTTGTTTTTCTAATCCATGAGCGTGGAATATTTTTCCACTCGTTTGTGTGGTCTTCAATTTCTTTTATCAATGTTTTATAGTTTTCAGAGTACAGGTCTTTCACCTCACTGGTTGAGTTTATTCCTAAGTATTGTATTATTTTTGGTGTAATTTTATTTATTTATTTATTTTTAAAGATTTTATTTATTTATTTGACAGAGAGACAGCCAGTGAGAGAGGGAACACAAGCAGGGGGAGTGGGAGAGGAAGAAGCAGGCTCATAGCGGAAAAGCCTGATGTGGGGCTCGATCCCATAATGCCGGGATCACGCCCTGAGCCGAAGGCAGACGCTTAACCGCTGTGCCACCCAGGCACCCCTATTTTTGGTGTAATTTTAATTTCTATTTCTGCCACTTTATTATTACTGTATAGAAATGCAACAGATTTCTGTATATGGGTTTTATATCCTGCCACCTTACTGAATTCATTTATCAGTTCTAATAGTTTTTTGGTGGAGTCTTTAGGGTTTTCTATATGGAGCATCATGTCATCTTCAAATAGTGAAACTTTTACTTCTTCCTTACTAATTTGGATGGCTTTTATTCCTCCTTCTTCTCTGACTGCTGTGGCCAGGACTTCCAGTACTATGTTGAATAAAGTTGGTGAGAGCAGACATCCTTGTCTTATTCTTGATTTCTTCAGTTTTTCACTGCTGAGTATGAAGTTAGCTGTGGGTTTTTAATATATGGCCTTTATTATGTTTAGGTGTGTTCCCTCTAAATCTTTGTTGAGGGTTTTTAGCATGAATGAATGTTGTACTTTGTCAAAAGCTTTTCCTGTATCTATTGAAATGATCATAGGTTTTTATCCTTTCTCTTGTTAATGTGATGTATCACATTGATCAATTTGCAAATATTGAACCACATTTGCATCCTACTTGATTGTGGTGAATGATTTTTTTCAAGTCATGTTAGATTCAGATTTGTAACAACATGGATGAACCTAGAAGACATGGTAAGTGAAATAACCCAGACACAGAAAGAAAAATACTACATGATATCACTTATATGTGGAGTCTAAAAAAGGTCAAACTCTAAGAATGTTAAAATCTAAAACAGGAGGGGCACCTGGGTGGCTCAGTCAGTTAAGCGTCTGCCTTTGGCTCAGGTCATGATCCCGGGGTCCTGGGATTGAGTCCCGTGTTGGGCTCCCTGCTCCGTGTGTTCTCACTCACTCTCTCTCAAATAAATTAATAAAATCTTTAAAAAAAATCTAAAACCATAATAGCAGAACGTTGCTTCCAGTGGCTATGTTAATTAGCTTGATGGTGATAATCATTTCACAATGTATGCATATACAAAAACATCATGTTGTACTCTTTAAATATATATATATATATATATAATTTGTTAATCATACTTCAGTAAAACTGGAAACCAGAAGAATTATATGATAATTATAGTTACTTCATATGATTATCAAAAACACTGACTAAAAATTGTAACTCTTCTGGTAGTTGCGTGGTAATGTTTTATTGTGATTTTAATGTGCATTTCCCTATTGAGTAATGATGATGAGGCAATTTTTATAAGTTAGACATTTGATTTTCCTGTTTTACAAAATGTGCATTTAATTCTTTTAACCATTTTCCCTTCATTGATATTTATTTGTTTATTTTGAAGTGAACATAACCTCAAGATTTTATTGCCTTCATAGTATAACAGTATATGAAGCTTAGAACTGGTTCATTTCACCCATTCTCTTCTTATCTCTTCCTAGCTCAAAATGCTTGCATCTCTTAATAGCCAGCATTCTCCTACATCTATAATTGGGCTCAACACATTCAAGCCTCAGCACAATCTTCTCTGTATTTTAGCCTTTTTCTGAAAGATCGGCTTAGTCTGCCCACCATAGCTACTCTGCTTCCTGTCATAATGCCACTTTCCCTGGGCATAAATAGAATCTTTGCCTTTCTTGTATTCTGTCACTTTGTGTGGTTGGTGCTTGCCACACTTCCTGTGGATAGTCCAGCAGGTTTTAGGAACATTCACTATGTTTGCAAGAGAGCTTTCTGCGTGGAAAGCTAATTAGTGATATTTAGACATTTCTTATTGATACTGGTCAGTTATTATATGTATTAGAAGTATCTGATCTCATAGTGTGGCTTGTCTTTTTATTCTTTTATTGAGGCACCTGAATAAAATAATCCATGAAGTTGGATTTAGTTCAATTCATAATTTTTTTCCCTTTATGCTTAGTGCTTTTTGAAAAATCTTTGTCTACATGGGGGTCATAAAGATATTTTATTTCACTCCTAGAAGCTTTATTTTTTTGTCTGTCTCATTTAGAATTCTACTTCATTTGGAATATATGTTTTTGAATGGTAGAAGGCAGGATTTAGGATTCATTCGGTTACATATGGTTAGCCAGCTGACTCAACACATTTATTCAACAGACTGTTCTCTTACTTCAGTGCAGAGCGCATTTGTCAATGCCCTTTGGTGGATATACATGGGTCTGTTTTGGGACTTTTATTCTATTGGTTTGTTTATTAATGCTTGTGCTAAGGCATACTGTCTTTATTACTATATTTTAAAATAAGCTTTGATAACTGTTGGTTAAGTTCCATATTTTTTTTTCTTCCTTGGTATTGTCTTGGCTATTTTTGGTTCTTTACATTTTATATAAATATAAGAAATTACCTGCCAATTTTTATACAAGATTAATAATAATACTAGCATTACTAACAATAATAATTACAAAGTCATCCCCCTATTGATAGGTGTGAAGATGATTTAATTTTTTTTTACCAAAAGAAACAAAACATTTTGCATGTTAAAAACATTCTTATTTTTGATCAATTACTTAAGGCACAATTTCCAGAAGTGCAATTATCTGGTCAAAAGGATGAGTACTTTGATATGATGTGTTTGATATATTTTGTTAACTGCTATCAAACAGCTTTTACTCACTGTGCTGATAGCTAGCGGGATGCAAGACAATAGTTATTTGTGTAATCATACCATCTGTATGTAACACAATTAAAAAGTGTAACACTTTATCTACAAAAGACATAATACATCCTTGGCTCTGCCTTACTTTGCTTGTGTTTATTTTGAGCATTTAAATGTATTTGTGTTTACCAGTTTTATTTATTTTCTTATAAATCAACCAAGAGTGAGATAAAAACCTTGATCGAGTTTGTACTTGTTGGCAATCTCACTGGTATTGCTTTAGGAAAAATAACTATTGGCTGAACAGTAAGGCTTTATGTGTAGCATTTTGTGTGGTGGCTGCTTATGTACAGTGAAGGAAATAAGTCTACTTTAGATCTTTTGAGTTTGAGAAGCTTCCAGTAAAAAAAAAAATTAAAGAAGTTATAATAGGGTTTCTCTCAGCTGTTCAACTTCTCTCTACAGCTTGGATCCCACTATTTGCCATAGAAGTGAGGATTTTGGGATCCCAACATCTGGAGAGTAAAGGGGACCTACAGGAACATGAATTGAGTAGTATTTACCATGGTAAATCTTCCTTAGTACTAAGTCCAGTGTTCCACTCTTCTCAGTATGGTTGGTGTCATCAGTGCACATTTGTCAATGTGGGGTAAGCACAGAGACTTCCTCCATTTTCTTGAACCACAGCATAATCCAAGAAAGTCCCTGCCTAAGTATAATAGATTGTGGCTTTCAATGTCATCTCAAGAGGGGCCAGTGCTAATGACCAGCATGTGCCCTCTCTATGGCAGTGCGAAGCGCTATTGACACAAAGTAGTTTTATATTATTTTGCGTAATGAGCACTGTGTCTGTTATCTCTTCATGTAAGTAATTCACAAGCAGATGCTCTTATGTATACGCTTTCCTGTGTCTAGACATAGTTAGCACAACTCACGAGTGCCCTGCAGTTTTGGAACACGAAACTTCTCTCTGAAAAAGACAGAACTGAAATTCTAGTAGCTCATTTCTTTGCCTTGTAAATATATGTCATTTTTTTTTCTTAAATAGTTGATTCTTTCTTGATACTGAAGTGGTATGTCCTTTGTAAAAACTTGTGCAATACTATAGCAATGAAAGTTCAAACTCACCATTAATTTGGAAATAAATGCTATTAACATTGTAGAGTAAATCCAGGGTTTTTTTTAGATAGATCGATAGAGATAGACAGACTCATACATACACATATACTATACAAGTCTTTTGTAATCTGTATTTTTCCCTAAGTAAAGTGTTGGGATTAAGTGCTGTGATTTCTCCGTGTCGATAGATATCAACTTGCATCTCTGTTTTTAGCAAGTTATTATATAGAATTCCCTGTATGGATGTATCATACTTGATGTAACCAGCCATCTCCTGAGGAAAATTTGGTTGGGCTAACTTATATCCTAATGTACCCACACAGTTGAACAAAGGCAGCAGATGGCTAGAGGAAAGGACACACATCCTCCAGAGTGTTGGGAGTGTTGGACACACACACAGCAGTAGCACAGGCCCTATTCTAGAGCTTCACAGAGCTTTAGAAAATAGGTATTGCCAGCAGAGCTTATAACTATCTCACTTTGCATTTGAACAGTCGCTCCCACTGTTTCTCTTCTTTTTGTTTCTTTCTTTTTTTAAAAAAAGATTTAATTTATTTGTCAGAGAGAGAGAGCAGAAGCAGGGGGAGCAGCAGGCAGAGGGAGAAGCAGGCTCCCTGCTCAGCGGGGAGCCTGATGCAGGACTTGATCCAGGACCCGGGGTCATGACCTGAGCCCTGAGCCGAAGGCAGACACTTAACCAGTTGAGCCACCCAGGCGTCCCATTCCCATTGTTTCCATCTCTCATGGACAGCACTTATGTAGAACAGCTCTGTAAGAAAGCTAAGTGGAGCCTACTCACTCCCTTCTCACTTCCTGTTACTTCCACAAGAAACCACTATAACTGTAACCCATGCCTCTGGCTGGTCTGCGTCTTATGGAAACCAAAGAAACATCACCAAAAGACCTGGAGGTGGCATCTGCTTCCTATTGCTTTTCTCATCAAATATTCTTATAATTTTTGGGGAGATTTTCAGATTTTTTCCTATCCTATTTTTGTAAAAATATTTTCACTTTCTGTTCTTCACATGTTTACATTTTATTTAAAAAAATTTTTTTTATTTTGGAAAAATTTAGGTTTATAGAAAAGTTGCAAAGATAGTAGAGAGTTCCTGTATACCTTTAACACTGTTAAATTTCCCTCTAATACTATCATCGTATATTACTACAGCACATTTCTCAGCGGTACTAAGAATCTAACATTGGTACATTACTGGTTTGGGATTTCAGCATTTTTCTATTAATTTCCTTTTTCTATTCTAATTCCTTTAAATATTTTTACCAGTACTTTCTTATTTTTGTCAAACTTTCTTATTCTCCTTTGTGAAGGTTTTTATGTGTCAAATCTATTTCAGCGCATGTGTGCACACACACACACACACACAGAATTTTGATTTCAGTGGATCCACACAGTTATTTTTGATCCACTTGACATGTCATTGCTCTTTATACAACAATCATTGTGAAAGACTATTGCTATCTTGTCATAATTCAGCCTTCTCAGCTCCATTAAACTGTAATAAAATATGAGTGTACCTGTTTGAATAGCTATTGTGCTTCAAAGCTTATTAGATATAGTTTCTTTCCCTGATTTTTGATACAAATTCTGTATATGGACACCTACCCTACCCGTTCCAGGATGTCTCCTTTCTCTCTTTTGATTCCTTACTTTCTTCTTCAAACAGATAATAGGACTTTCTCAGGGTTACCTCAGTGAGTTGTAAGCTGGACCCTCGAGGGCAAAGAGATACAACTCAGTGAGACAGAGAGGTGTGAAGAAGTAGGTAACACTACCAAATTGGAATCTGCTATAATCCAAATTTTAATAGCAGTCGTAAGTTATAATTCAGAATCAAATTAACATAATAGATTACAGTAAAATATTATTACAATATTAGAATGGACCTCAGTCTTAAAGATTAGCATGCCTACCTGTTAGTAATTGAGTTACGCTAATGTCTGACCAGGAGCCAGGCGGCAATATGGGTTAGCAAAGAGTATTTCTACAAGTTTATGAAAGCTTGTGAACATATAAAACAAAGATGATGTTAACACATAAAAAATAGATAACATAAGTAAAAGCGAAGCACGACAATTTGCAAGTTAATAGAGACCTCCCCCCAAAAATGAGTGTGAAAGTTATGAAAGTGCCCCAAAGCATTCAGCAAGAATGCCACATTTTCCTAAATTAAGTAGATCCAACACTAAGCTTATAATTGTCAGGCAGAGTAGCAGATAATGAGGTTGAGGACATTTGGGAAACAGAAGGGATACCAAGGACAGTTTTACTTTTTATTGGGGTTGCACCAGCTCCAGAAAGATTAAGCAGTTTCACATGTTTAGGAACTGCTCTCCAATTTCAATTCATATAGGTCAATATTTAGATGTTTGAAGGTGATTTGAGGGAAGTGGATGATTTACTTCCTGCCAAGCTAGGGTATGGGGAAATTTATTCAGGGTTTCTAGGCACTATATTCAGGGTCTTATTTTACTCCAGCACGTGGATAGGAATCCCGCCTCCTGCGTGTACCCTCGCCTCATGCACAAATAGTAGTAGCAGAGCTACACTCAAGTAATCCCCATCACTCTTGCCAACACTGCACCTTACAAGCTAACATTATGCCCTCTTCTCAGGGAAGCTCACTTTTTCCTGGAGTGTTCCATTTATGCCTTCTCCAGATACATGAGCCCTTATCTCCTTTGGACCAGCTATCCTTTCCCATCAAAACCAGGGAAAGATGAGATGGTCGTGTCATTGGTAATGAAGCAATGTTTGTTTCCAGTATTGCAAACAAAACCTGCTAATGCCATCCTAAGGCAAGAGAACTTAAATTTTGGATTCCAAAGTGATCAATTCATGTTTTGGGAGGACAGGAAAAATACTTCTGACTTGCAGGAGATTATCCAGCACTTGTAGGGGAAAAAATAAAAAGAGAGAGAGAGAGAGAGAAAAACAATAGACCAAGACCAAGAAGCATTTGCAGATGGACATGTTGAGAACACTGTATTAAGATAACAGGATTCTGAAGAGTAAGAGATCATGCTCAGAAAAGTGAAAAGCGCGGCCCAGTTCAGTATGAAAACCCTAGCAAGCCAGGGATTCACAGCTCTTAAGCTGTTCTATAGCAGCAAAAAATAGGTGGAAGTGGATTTCAATAGTGAGGCAGGGGAAACACTCTAATAAAAAGACTTTTGAGGAGTAGGGGAAGGCCTTTAGGATTTTTTGTCTTCCAGCTAGAGCTGGGTGATACATGGAGTGTCTCTCGAAAAAGACCTCGGGGAAGGTATTCTGCAGAGATTTGATAGAACTTGTTCTCACTTGAACATCACCCAAGACAGTTCCTGAATTTTTATCAGTATCTACGCTGGTAAAAAGGGGGAGAAATATAGCAATAGGTTCATGACATATTATTTTAAATACCTCCCATTGAATAATTTGAGAGGAATGGGAATTCATTATAATTATTTTATCAATACTGATACACAGAAAGTCAATCTAAACTGATGAACCATAAACAAATATAAGATAGAAACTAATAAATATTTATTGGTAGGATATCTATTGAGAAGCTAGTGTTGGCAAAGCAATAATCTACAAACTGGGGATATAGAACTGTACAAAACATGCAAAACCTCTTTATTTAGGAAATATGCAATCCATAGTGGGAAGGTATTGGGCAATGATTTCATGAGATTTAATAGTGTAGCGGGGCTTAGTGAGAAGCAAGAATGTGGCAAAGGGAAAAAGGAGTCATTCTCAGTTCAGGGTTTGACTGTACTGAGAAGAGATTGCCAGATAATAACATTATTGCTATAAGTGTATAATTTATAATTTGTGTACCTATACACAATTTAATGAAAATAAATATATTTAATCCATCCTGGGTAATTAATTTTCAAATCATCTCTAATAAAATTTTTAGTGTCTTCAGAGAGTAAAGTTTCTAGGTAATATGATGATACAGCAAACCAGGCATGCTCACCTATATTTAATGTTTATATTCTGGAGCCAGGAGATGGTGGAATCTTCATCACCTCTTATAACAATGTCTAAATCAACCTTGGTCACTTTTGGATGAATATTCTTTTTCATAATAAATTGAAACTTGTTAATAAATATTGAACCATAAAAATAAAGTCACTATAAATCTAAAATTTAAATTTCACAATGCTTATACATACATATATCCCGAAGATGCACACTTTCTCCAAATATCTTATTACTTGAGTCGTCAATTCTGAATAAATTATGCTAAATTTGACCTACCTGTGTGAGAAGAGATATGGCTTCGTGTATGATGTGAATAAGTTAACACCTGCAAATGAAATTTAGTGCTCTGTGGATAATTGGAATTCATTGTTTAATGGTTATGTGTCCTAAGTTCTCATTCCCTTAGTTACCCAGCCTTTACTATTTGTCCAGCAACTTAATGGTTTAAGAAAGTCTTATGCCTCTATGCAAAACACAGGCAATCAGCATCTCTTTTTTCCAGAATGACCATTACTAAGGCAAGGGGGATACCCATCATCCTTTATTTCATACTTTGGTCTTCAATATTATTTATTCAGGAATTACTCAGTGAGTATCTGCTTTGATCCAAATTGTCTTCTCTATTTGTGGTAGAATGACAAATGAAGTATGTGCCTGAGTCCTTGAAGAATTCATAGCAGTAGGACATTCAGGAAATTCAATAAATAAAAATATAAAAGTTGAAATGTGAGCAATGTCATATGCAATTGTTTAGGTGGTAAACTGGAAATGACTAATATTATATAAAGGAATAAGACAACTGTCACCAAAAAAACACCTAATATTTGATTTGAATTTCAAAGGATGAGTAGGAGCTCACTGGGAGAATATGAGTGAGGGTGGGAAACTACAATCATCCTGGCAGAGAAAACAGCATAAAAATAGAAAATATATCTACAATTGAGGATGTAAGAGGGACAGAAGGAAAGAGAAAATGTAAGAAATTTCCGAGGGTCTTGATTATAACAGTATCAGGATTAGAAATTTTATTGTCTGGTATCTGTCACTGAGATATACACAAATCAGTTTCTCAATATAGCATTTGTAAAACAACCATTTATTTCTCTAGAAGTTTCAAGAACTCAGATTGAATTGGGCTTTGTTGTTTTTCTTCATGATTTTATTGGGATGTTCTAACCCTTTTTCATTAATTTGTACTACTGACCATTCCCTTATTTTTCCTTTAGTATTCACGACTGTCAGTCTCTTGTTTTACCCCCCAAACCTAATACTTTATGCCTACATTTTTTTTACTAATGTATGTAATCATTACATTTCTCATCTATATTCCTTTTTTTCAACTCCTTAATTTCTTTATTTTTGTCTGCACATGATCTTCCTTAGCAGTCTCATCCATTCCGAAGGCTTCAAATATTGATAGATTCTTTTCTTGACCAAACCTCGTTAGGCTCCTTTGAGCGCTCTTCTTACCAGGGCCTGAACCTTGGCCTGCTGCCCTGTCCTTGGCCTGCAGGGGTCAGCCTTAGGAAAGAATCCTGCCTAGTAAGTTTAGGAAGAATCCCCTACTCTTGGTATCTGATCAAGTTCTTCATCCCCTGCCCTTGCTGTCTAAGTCCTTGGCCTGCCTTTGGCAAGAATCATGTTAAGCCAGTTTAGCAAGAATCCTTTTCTCCTTGATATCTAATCAAGTTCCTCCTCCTAATTGTCTATCCACAGACCTCCTCAGTTTGCCCTCTGGCTATAAATCCCCAGCTATCTTTGCTATATTAAGAAGCAAATTCAACCTGTCTCCTTTTTTGCAATAGTCTTAAATAAAGACTTGTTTTTAACAACTGTCAGAATATATATATATATATATATATATATATATATATATTTTTTTTTAAATACAGTTTGACCTCTGTGTGAAGAGCTACCAAATCACTGTCTCAGGACTACATTATTACCTGCTTTCTTTCTGATGCATAGCAACTCAGCTAGTCACCAAATGTTTCATCATATAAGCCTGGATATCTCAAATGGACTCTATATTTGCTAGAGGTAACATCCTTTCCTTATTCTAGGCTTGGTATTTCACTATCATTCTGGGCATCATAATTTCACTGCCGTCTCCCCTCATACTTCAGTCCAGAGTTACATACATTCTTCATTATCCATGTCCTCTGCATCCATTCAGCCTTATCATTCTGTCTTCTGCCTTTTGTCAGTCCCTGTTGGAATCCTTCGTTGGCTTACTAATTGGTCAGTCATTTCCTATTCTTTCTCCCTTTTAATCCTTCTGTAAAATACCACCAATTCATTTTCCACAAAGTAAAACTTTAATCCAGTTACAGCATGTTCAAATATTTCTTTTTATCCACAGTGCCGACAAATCTATTTCTCAAAGATGGTATGTAAACATCTAGTGATATCTGAAATAACAGCATAGGTGATGAGCACATATTTTCAGATGTATTATTATAATATATCATGTTAATTATCACTTGTGTATTATAACAATTATAATAACAAAATAAAATGTTACTTTCTGTGCACATCATTAAATTTTTTTTTTAGTAATTCACCAACTTATTCTAATAGTTGGCAGTTCTTTAGTATAAAGTGGAAATTATAGTATGTGAGAACATAAATCCCTGGCTCGGAACTGAAGTTCTGCTTTCTTCATCTATGTACCCTGTGCCAAATTATGTAATATCTCATGCTTTGAATTTCCAATTTGTAGGGTGAAAGTAATTATGGAACCTACCTGAGATGGTTGTTATGAAGCATGATTGAGATAATTTGTGTAGAAGACCAACTAGCTGCTTAATGTTTGGTAGAAAGTAATGTCAGTTATTAACATTGTTAATAATTACCTAAAATTTTGAATTCAAATTTACATTATGACCTGGCTTTTTTTATTTTGTCCTTTCTCTTTGTTGAACCATCTTTAACCAGTACTGAAAAAAATAGAAGGTTAAAATTCAAATGTTAAAAGAAGTGATGGAAAATAATTCATTTTAGTATAGAGAGAAAGCATTTGCCACAGCATCACACATGAATTTAAGAGAAGTACTTAAGGATACTGCCAAAATTGTCAATCATGTTAAGACCAGGGCAGTAAATTTGTGACTACTTTTCAGCTTGCTAAAGAGATAAATAGTTCCTACACACAACTTCTATTTCCTCAAGAAACTTGTTGGTTTTCATATAGAAACATTCTCACTTGTCTATTAGGTTGGAGGAAAAACTTCATCTTTCAAGATGAAATAATCCGCCTCTGATATAGTGCACATAATTAGGGCTGGTTTTGCAAATTAGCAGAAGTCATCTGAACCAACTAAGTTTCTTCTCAAAAGCAAATTCATGTCAAGAATATATACATGAGGAGAAATAAATGTGATGAGTGCAAACTCAAAGTAGGTAGTTAATGCTTCAATAAGAGTGAGTTGCATACATTATGTTATCTGAAATATATGCTTATAAATTTGTATGAAAAATCATAGAAAATATTTTAAACGTTATGAAAACCTCTTAAATTACCTTTTTCTGAAAAACCATAATTCACACTTGACAAAAGTAGAAGAATCCTTTTCTGATAGTTTGTGGATATTTCCAAATAATTAAATATGTGTATGGAAGTGTAGATTCTGGACACTGCTTCATGGCTGTAACAAAACAAATGTTTGTTGAAAAATAATTTATATAAGGGGGGAAGATTTTCTAGAATCAAACTCTATCAGAAAAGTTGATTATGTATTTTTAATGGTTTATTTTGAAATGATTTTACTTTTAGAAGAGAGATAGAGACAGTACAGAGTTCCAGTATGTTTTTCACCAAGCTTCTCCTAGTATTAACATATTTCATAACCATGATACAAATATCAAAACTAAGGAATTAAATCAGTATAGTACTATTAACTAAATTACAGACTTTCTTGGATTTCCTCAGTTGTTCTCCTGACCATCCAGTTTAGGGCCATGACTTGCATTTAGTGTTATTCTCTTTAGTTTTTTCCACTCTGTATCAGCTGAACAGCCCATTCTTCATTTCATCTTGCTTCTCCAGACTTACTAATTTTTTTTTTTAATTTGCATGCAGGAAAACTTGCTCTTTAAATTATTAAGTTATAGAAAAAAAAGTATTAAGCTATAAGGATTATGATGAATAATACATACAGTACTCTCTCTACCACTACAATACACATACAGAATTGTTCTGTTGCCCCCTGCACCCCTTAATACTGTCCTTCTATTATTATTCCCTCTTTCAATTTGCAATATCTAGCAACAACTGACCTGTTTTCTGTTCCTTTCTGTTGCCTTTTTTAGATTGTCATATGAATGGAGTCATACATCAGATAGCATTTGGATTTGGCTGTTTTCACTCAGGTCAACGCATTTAAGATTCATCCATGTTGTTGCCTGAATCAGCAGTTTGTCCCTTTTTTTCCTGCTTAGTAATATTCCATTGTGTGAGTATACCAGGGTTCATTTATCCCCTCATTTTGACAAACATCTGGCTTGTTTCTAGTTTGAGGTTAGTCATGAACAAATTTTTTTTAATCTGTAAACTTCATAATGAGAAAAGAAGCAGTTTAACTAAAAATATCCCAAGAATCTTCACAATTTACAAGAGAACTTATACTAGAGGCTACAAGCATATTTAAGTAGTCTCAACATCAGTAGTAACTAGGGAAATGCAAATTAAAACCACAATGAGATGCTACCACATATCTACTTACTATGAATAAAAAAAAAACTGACTATCCTAAGTGTATGAATACAGTTTACTTCTGTATAATGATCATAAATATTTCAACCTCATTAAACTTTCTTAAGCCAATAGGCCTCCTTCAAGGAAAACCTGGGTTTTTGGTTTGTTGCCTTTATGCCGTGTTCTGAGGGGATAGCCATGGTGAACCCAAGCAAGCTCATCAAGCACTGTTTCCTAGTTTACTATAGCTTTGTGGACCTCATGGGTGCAAGGCAGGTAATTGGCTTTTGGAGCTACATGTTTTGGGTGCCTGTCTCTCAGAATGAAGTCTTAAAAGTTAGGGATCCAGTTGTGGGATCCAGCCCCTTTACTTCACAGGAGGAAGCAGAGATTTTGAGTTCCCTACTGGTTGTATGGAGCTGTCCTGGGGTGGGGTTCATGAGGAACGTGTGTCTTAGTGTTTCCTACCCATTTTGATGCTCATACTTTTTCATTTGCCTGATATGTAGGAGCCACTGAGCTGGATTCTGGGTTTCTTTCAGAGGGAGTTGCTCCATGTGTGGTTGTTCATTCGATGTGTCTGTGGGAGAGGTGAGTTCAGGAGCCTCCTATGTCATCATGTTGGACTGCAACCTCAAAAACTCTTCTAATGGGACTTAAGGGAGTTGACCTCTGGTCCTGGTTCAACTATTACAGCGTGATTTCAACCATATCACTAAATTTCTAAGCCCATTCTCTTACCCATAAAAGAGATATCCATGAGATTTGTGCAACAATATATATCTAATGCTAAAAATTCTGTGATTTTGAATTATAGAGTTTGAATCTAAGAAAAAAAATTGTGGCATGAATGTATCTATCTCTGGGAATAGGAGCTAGCTGAAATAATAAAATTGGAGAAACAAAAAGTGCAAACTTATAGAAAAGCACAATTATCCATTTTTTAAAGTTAAAGTAGCCTTGGGGCACCTGGGTGCTCAGTTGGTTGGGCATCTGCCTTCGGCTCAGGTCATGATCTGGGGTCCTGGGATTGAGCCCCCAATCAGGCTGCCTGCTCAGCAGGGAGTCTGCTTCTCCATCTCTCTTTGCCCCTCTCCCCCACATGTGCTCTCTTCCTTCTCTAAAGTAAATAAATAAAACCTTAAAACATTAATAAATTTAAAGTAGCCTTTAGAAACTATCAATAGAATGTCTATAAATTGATCTTTGAATTAGTTAAATAAGAAACTGCATTGATAGGAAGACTTCTATTAAAAATTGTGAGTTGCAATCAAAATTAGATGATTTTTTAATTCAATTAACAATAGAAGTAGTAAGAGGTTACTACACAAATTAGAAAAAGAGGCTGTTAAATAGACTTGCGTTAAAAAGTTTTGACCATTCAAAGTAATTGACCAAGAACAGAACTTAAGGATGCCCAATGAGCACAAGTACACTAGATTTCAAGAAATTTAACTGTGAGTGAATGGGACCCTATATGTAAAACATGGGGCATATATGTCCCATTAGTGTAGCTGGCAAAGTGTGACCTAGTTGATTTACTCCAATAGGTACTGATTGTGGTCAAATCATCCTGCAAGTTACTTAGAATCATATACTGGCTATAAAGCTCTGATATTATTGAAATCTCAAAAGAGTTGAGATGGAAATTTTTATCACCTTTGTTGGCTAAAGAGATGAACTTGAAAGGAAGAATTTAATTACATTCCTATTTATTCATGCTACTTTTAGAGATACTGTTTTAATTAGTATCCTCCTCATTTGTGTGCTTGTTGTGTTACTTAAGTTTTTTGAACATTTAGGGGAATGGCATTTTAGCTCATGTTCTTAATTTGAAATACTGAAGATAATTTGATCAAAAGTTTGAAGTACTATGGCAGTGTTTAAGAACATTTGATTTGTTGGATTATGTGTATGATCCGTTGTGTATTAATTATAGACAGGTAGTAATAAACATTCTCATTCTTTTTTTTTTTAATTTATTTATTTGACAGAGAGAGACAGCCAGTGAGAGAGGGAACTCAAGCAGGGGGAGTGGGAGAGGAAGAAGCAGGCTCCCAGCGGAGGAGCCCGATGTGGGGCTTGACCCCAGAACTCCGGGATCACGCCCTGAGCGAAAGGCAGACGCTTAATGACTGAGCCACCCAGGCACCCCTAAACATTCTCATTCTTGAATAGTGAAGGACACTAAAATACCATAATAGTTAAATGCCATAATAATTGTCAATACAACCAACATAGAAACAATACTACACACAGGCTGGATGACTTTAAAAGAATTACAGTGGGTATGAAAGCCGTGTAAAAAGAGCATTAATTAGGGGCACCTGGGTGGCTCAGTCATTAAGCATCTGCCTTCGGCTCGGGATGGCTCCGGGCCTGATCCCAGAGCGCTGGGATCACGCCCCGCATCAGGCTCCTCCACTGGGACCCTGCTTCTTCCTCTCCCACTCCTCCTGCTTGTGTTCCCTCTCTCACTGGCTGTCTCTCTCTGTCAAATAAAGAAATAAAATCTTAAAAATAAAGTGTTAATTATAAGAAAGGAAGATATATTTGAGACTCCCCCATAAATAAATATGAAGAGGATAAAGAATGTTTTCAACTACTTTTTAAATCATTTATATAATTTTATTTCTAAGAATAAATAAAAGATGATATCAACTACTAATGCATTTAAACATTTAAATAATTATTACTAATATCTCCTTTTGAAATTTGTGCCTGAGTTGGTTGAGGAGGTCATTTAGACAGTGTTTGAGAGGAGATTTGGTGGAAAGAAGATATACTTAAACTGAATTTTTCCTAATATTTTTTAGTCTTTATCTTTCAGTGATGACCAAGTGTTGATTTCCACAGTATGTAGTTTGTCAGTTGGCATACTTTTAAAAACAGAAAGAAGTTATTGATGATTATGATAATGATGTTGATTTGTACTATTACTAGTTTAGGTCTTAGACTTTTCCAGCTTTAGTTTAAAGGCACCCTTGCTTTAAGATACATATCCATTTTGGCACAATTAGCTTTCATTTAGCTCAAGGCAAGTAGCCAACCCTAAACATAAGTAGCGTGATGTTTCTGTGAACTGAGAAATTTGTAGTGGACTGCATGCATAGTAGGTATTCAGTAAATATCGAATTAAATTAAGAGGCTTTCTCTTGGTACCACCCTCATCTTTTGTTGCCCTTCCCATTGGTGATTTCCTTTTATACCTTCTTTCAAAGACCTCCTCTCTTTCATATCTTCTTTCCTCTCTTGTATAGCTGGCTGTGTTATTTTGGTAATTGTCAGCAGAAGTTTCTTCTAAATTATATAAAAGTGTGTGTGTGCATGTGTGTACATGCACACGTACTGGAAGGCCTCTGGGTTTGTGTATGAGAGATTTATTTGTCTGGTATTGGATGCTTATTCTTGGGATTTACTAGCCTCAGAAAAACCTGCTCAGATGTCAAATGTATCTTTGAGATACAGTCTTGAAAGTGGGTGTATGACCTGCTTAAGCAAATATGGTGTTTCTTTTCTTCTTGAGTATCCCAGAGGTTCTCCAACTCAAGTGTTCTCTTTCCATCTCATCTCTCATTCTTATCTTTTCTTGCTTCAGCACACATGATTCCGTCTCCAGCCTTGATTTCTCAGTTCACTGTGTATCAACAATCTCAGGTTCTGTCTATGTCCAACCCACACACACTTTGAAGCTAAGGAAACATAAGATTAAGTTTAGTATTAACAGAAGAAAAATTGCTTTCCCCAACAAACTCATTAAGGACAATGGAAATCAAATGAATTATCCTTTGCAGTTAAGCTTGCTCTGATAGTTACAGCAGTTACAGCAGTGCTATTGATGTGCAAATACAGCTTATAGCTGGTCATCATCTCTATGCCACCAGCACTCTCTGCTTTGTTTGTCACCAGCAAATGCCCTATTGATTTATATACAATTAAGAAATTTGCAACTGTATCTTCTCTCTTGAGTTACAGAATTATTTATGAGCACTTTCACTTAACCAGGAGGAGAAAGAAATTTATTCATCTACAAGCTTATTCATGTGGTCAGTGAATCAACCAGAGGGAACAATGCAAGTTCCCATGCTGCCCCCTAGGATATAGAAAATCTGACTAGCAGTATCTGGAGAGATTTGCATGTGGATCTTTGCTGACTCACTCTGTAGTCCTCAGTTCATTTTATTAATATGCAAGTGAGGTGATGCTGGGTTAGGTACCAAGACCTCATACTCAAACAGGAAGAGAACATACGCTACTTTAATTCACAAGAGAAACAAAGGAAGGGGGTTTTGGCCATTTGCCTTATGACATTCAATGTGCCTACCTGGGAAGCAAAATAGACTGGTTTAGTTCTGGTGGTAATGCTGAAAAATATTTACAAAGTGATATTTTGTTAGAATTTTGTATCCATACTTTAGTTTTTTTAACAGGTGACTAGTAGGGACGAGGAAATGAAAATAAATCACAAAGTACATACTTTTGAGGGCAAGGAACCATGATCTTCCTGTCCTTTCCTTCCTGAAAAATACTTTAAGAATATAACTTTAAAACTTCCCAAGGAAGTCATACCCAATAATCACTGAGATAAGATTTATTTATTACATTTTAATTTTAAATTAATAAATATAACACTGAGCTCCAAGTGTTTTTGTTTGTCTGTTTGTTTGTTTTTTTAATTGACATTCAGTGTGGTATTAGTTTCAGGTGTACAATATGTAGTGCTTTGTCGCTTCTATACAATACTTGGTGATCATCACAACATGTAAATTCCTTAATCCCCATCACCTATTTAACTTCAAAAAAGAGGGAGAAAGACTTAAGATAATATCCACCAGAAGCAAAACTTTGACTTTTTTTAATTGTTATGTTAGTTACTATACAGTGCTTCATTAGTTTTTGATGTAATGTTCCATGCTTCATTGTTTGCATATAACACCCAATAAAAAGCTTCTGCACAGCAAAGGATACAGTCAACAAAACAAAGAGGCAACCCATGGAATGGTAGAAGATATTTGCAAATGACATTACAGATAAAGGGCTGATATCCAAGATCTATAAAGAACTTCTCAAAATTAACACCAAAAAAACAATCAAATCAAAAAATGGGCAGAAGACATGAACAGACACTTCTCCAAAGAAGACGTATGAATGGCTAACAGACACATGAAAAAATTTTCAACATCATTAGCCATCAGGGATATTCAAATCAAAACCACATTGAGACACCACCTTACACCAGTTAGAATGGCAAAAATTAATAAGGCAGGAAACAACAAATATTGGAGAGGATGTGGAGAAAGGGGAACCCTCTTACACTGTTGGTGGGAATGCAAGTTGGTACAGCCACTTTGGAAAACAGTATGGCGATTCCTGAAAAAGTTAAAAATAGAGCTACCCTATGACCCAGCAATTGCACTACTGTGTATTTACCCCAAAGATATAAATGTAGTGAAAGAAGGGGCACCTGCACCCCAATGTTCATAACAGCAATGTCCACAATAGCCAAACTGTGGAAGGAGTAGAGATGCACTTCAACAGACGAATGGATAAAGAGGTATGTGGTCCATATATACAATGGAATATTACTCAGCCACCAGAAAGGATGAATACCCCCATTTGCATCACAATAGATGGAACTGGAGGGAATTACGCTAAGTGAAATAAGTCAGGCAAAGAAAGACAATTATCATATAGTTTCACTTATGTGTGGAGCATAAGGAATAGCATGGAGGACATTAGGGCAAAGACGGGAAAAATGAAGAGGGGGATGTCAGAGGGGGAGATGAGCCCTGAGAGACTATGGACTCTGGGAAACAAACTGAAGGTTTCAGAGGGGAGGAGGGTGGGGGGATGGGTTAGCCCAGTGATGGATATTAAGGAGGGCATGTATTGCTACTAGTGCTTCCTGATTATGAGGTTTTATATTGCCATATCACACCTACTCTTCCATGTTATGTCAACAATGTATATGTCAGCATGTTGATGTACCTGCTATGCAGCAGCTTGTCCAGAGGAAAATATGTCATTACCTTTGCAAATTATAGATGAGGACCTTTTATTTTTGATGCACAAAATAAGAAGAATTATTAAATACATTATACTTTATCAAGAATAATACTACTTATTTAGGTAATAATTTCTGAAGGAGAATAATAAAAATATATAGAATTGTTTTTTTCCAAGGAAGAAAATATGTTTTTTCCCAATCGATTCTGTTGGTGAAATTATATGCCAACTGCAATTATGTGTGATACTTGCCAAAAAGGACAACTGAAGATCCTCTGAGTATTGAAAGTATAAGAATTCAGAAGGCATTTGACAATCATTTATTGCTGGATAAATGTCCTGTTACACAGTAATCCTCTTTTTGGTATTCCTAATTGATATCATTTAAATCTTTATGTTTCTTTTTTTTTTTAAGATTTTATTTATTTATTTGACAGAGACAGCCAGCGAGAGAGGGAACACAAGCAGGGGGAGGGGGAGAGGAAAGAAGCAGGCTCCCAGCAGAGGAGCCTGACGTGGGGCTCGATCCCAGAACGCTGGGATCACGCCCTGAGCCAGAGGCAGATGCTTTAACGACTGAGCCACCCAGATGCCCTTAAATCTTTATGTTTCTTAATAAAAGGAGAAACAGTTTATCTGTCTACTTACAGAATTCTGCAAATCAGTTAAAAGATTATCTGTCAGATTATCTAGCAAAAATTTTAGTGCAGAGATTTTATACCTAAAATATATAGATGTGATGAAATTTAATGCTTCAGGAGGTGTCTTACAAAGAGTCAGAGGCCACCAGAAGCCCTGACCTCAGATCTGTTTGGAATTCACCTCAGTTCTTTTTGTAAGGACTTAAAATTTCCCTGAAGTGGTTTCTGCCTTAAAGATACCAAACTAACTTTCCAGCATCCCTCAAAAACTTATGTTCTTGTCACGAAGTGTTTAATATTTGATAATCACACAAACTGCTTATTTTCCTGAAACTTCATATGCAAAAGAAACAATACATGGACATTTTACTGAATGTCTAATTTTTCAAAGCATATAGAATATAGTGGTGCCTGGGTGGCTCAGTCAGTTAAGCATCTGACTCTTGATTTCAGCTCAGGTCATGATCTCAGGGTCTTGAGATTGAGCCCCAAGTCAGGTTCCCTCCTGAGTGTGGAGCCTGCTTAAGATTCTCTCTCTCTCTCTGCCCTTCCCCCACCTCCTGCTCATGTGCTTTTATATACATATATATATGTATACATATACATATATATAATTGAATATGATTTATTAGTTCTGATTGATATTTTTGAAGTGTGACATTCACAATAAACAGTGCTAAGTGCTAGTGCTACAAAAATGAAAATGTACACATATATGTAGATGGATACATAGATACATAGCTCTGTATTTAAGATACATAGTTTACTTGGGATAGATTTATAAACATAATTTTAGTAGAATACCTAGGAAGTAATACAGAGGACTCCACAGAGTGATGATCCAATGATCCAGGCTAATTTTATTACACAAAAACACGCATATACATTCTACACCCATTCATTCATCCATTCATTCAATAATGTAATCATATGTTGATGAAAGGTTTGAACAATGTTTTGTATTCTCTGGTTAACCTTATAAGTAGCATTAAAATGTTTTACCACTTGAGTTGTAGGGAAAGAAATCCAACACAAGTCTGATTGAAGATTCTTTTTTTTTCAAAGATTTTATTTATTTATGTGACAGAGAGACAGCCAGCGAGAGGGAACACAGCAGGGGAGTGGGAGAGGAAGAAGCAGGCTCCCAGCAGAGGAGCCCAATGTGGGACTCGATCCCAGAATGCCGGGATCACACCCTGAGCCAAAGGCAGACGCCTAAGGACTGCGCTACCCAGGCGCCCCTGATTGAAGATTCTTATTTCAGTTTTAAGGGCAGGAAAGGAAGCTGCATTGCCTTACCTGAGAGCGGGGGATTTGTTCTGGGAATCCTCTCTTTACTGTTTCAGATAGATGTTGGCACACACTTCCACTAGACATCTTTAAGAATCTCTTCTACCTCTTGGGTGATTTGCAAATGTCTTTTAAAACAGTAGTGATAAAGGGGGAGTATATTTTACATTTGACTGCAATGCCTTGGAATCCCCAGAAGTAGCTATCTGGGCTTTTTTATAAGCAGCGGAGCCTTTGTTAAACAATGACTGTAGGCGCCTGGGTTCTCCTGACTCAACAACTTCTTCCATATTGTCATTATAATCAGAAGTTCAGATTCATAAGCCCAAAGGCAAAAATAGGTAGTCTCCTCACAATAATGTTGAAAATGTCTGCAGAAGTTGAACTAGGTCATTTTCCTGGGATCAGTAATCCACATGAGTCACAGTGTAGATTTAGTTTATGGCAAGTTTTACTTGATAAGGATTCTTATAACTCATACCCTTTAAAATCCCTGTAACTTATATTACCTGGGTACAAGGATGGTAGAAAACAGTTTATTGCATTTTCCTTCTAGCAAAACCAGCAGAGGACAAAGCACTTCCTTTTGTCACTATGATTTTATTAAGAACTCTCCAAGCGTGCTTGCAATATTAGAAATGGCACTTCTCATCGCATTTATTTTCTTGAACAATATGAGATGAATATAAATTTTGGAACTAAATCTCTCAAAACCATTGTTTCTTAGTAAATACACATTGCATTTTTTTCACTTATGTTGAGAGTGTACAGTTATTGGTCTAAAAGAACAATGTAGGAGATTGCAGTGGACTAAAAGAGATTTATAGGATGAACTCACTTTTAAAAGGAGTCAGGTTTATGAGTTTTCTGGTGAGATGGAGTGCTTCCCTTATTTACTCAGAGGGACAAAAACAATCAAATACTCCATGATACTGACCAAGATCACCAATGGGAAAACACTAGCTGTAGTAAAGATGCACTTTACTGCATCAAATAAAATGTCCATATATAATGAAAAAATTATATCTTAGGAAATGAAATTAGAAGCCCCAAGGGACTCAGAAATAAATACAGTAAAAGTTGAATATTTCATTACATAGACCTTTAATTAGCCTTTGTTCACAGAAAGGTATCTTGTAGTAACAGCTTTATTAAAACACATTAAAATAAAATTATGTTCTAAACGTAAAATATAATAATAAATGCTACATGTGATTATATCTCAAAATAACACATTTTACTGACCAAGAAATAATTTATGACCTTTTTGCCCTTATAGAAAATAAAATATATGCATCCCTGAGTGGCACAAAGCAAATAGCCCATATAAATAAAGATATTTCATATGTATTTTCAGGCTCTTTGGAAGGTCAGTTCCGGCAAACAGGAAAGATATGTAATGTTGATATTGCTATATGTGTGACTAAGTGGAACAAATTCTGTATAGCGGTTTTTAAAACTGAATTCTAGTTCTGAGATCTACCACTTCCTGTCTGTCTAAGGCCATTGCTCATTGATTTAAGGTCTAGGGGAATTATTTTCCTTACCCATTAAAAGATGGCCTAGGAATAGACACCTTACCTGAAAATGTACTAATGAGAATACCTGGGGAAAAAAAGAAAATTCTATAAAAATTCAGCTGCTGACTCTGTTGACCAAAAGTATTTTGTTTTTTTCCAAATATATTTTTAATTAAAATTTAGTTCAATTATTTTTTTTTGCCTATTCTTTCATCCATAACACAGATGATAGCACCATAAAATTGTATTTATTGCTGTAAATTTATTTTATAAAGCAAATTGAAAACACTCCAGAGTGTATTATAGAGAAAATAAAGCCGTGACTAGTGATGATCATCCTGGTGATTCATATTAAAAAAAACAACAACAACAACAACAACAAAAACACTCTTCTGAATTCCTTAAAGAACTATGAAATAAATGTGTTTTTTTTAAACTAGGAATTATCTATTAATCACCTCCTATTGCCCATACCTGTTTTTACATATTAATATAGAAATATTTAGATGTAGAAATACGGCTTTCAAAAGTTATAGTGGGAGATCTGTCTTCATCTTGTATAACCAATCAGCCACTATAGGCTTCCAGTCTTCAAATTTTTGTTGAGTCCAATACCTCCCATACCCCTTTCTCCAAATTCATGGCAGTTTTGATTTTTGGCCCATGGTTCTCTTATATCAACAGCTAAAATACATTTCTAACTTGACTTTCAGGCTCTGGCCTGGCTTTCTTCTTATTTACCCTTAGAGTTTGTATTAAGCATGATCAGTTAAAAAGTGTTACCATAATTTTTTTTTAAAGTGCATGTACTTTTAATTTCACTTTATGACTTCAAAAAATTTCCTAAGTAAGGATTTACCTAACCAATAGTAGTACTTAGGTATTTCAGTGCTCCACATGTTCACCAATACTAGGTACTGAAGACTGTCTAATATTTGGCAATATGATGAATATACAATGATATCCTTTTATGATTTTAATATAAAGAGACTGATAACTGGAAGTGAAAAGAATTCAAATTTGGAAACAAAATAATTTTTTTAATGTAAATCATCTAAAAAATGCTTGTTTAAAAGAAATTCTTCTGAGGACATTGAGGAGAATGTTAAATGGCACTAATTCAGGTCCCTTAAAAACATACTTTTCCAGCCTCAGGTACAAAATTTTTATTTGTATCCTGCATGCCATTTATATGATTTGTTCCTTCAGCATGCATACTTGCCTTTATTCATGTTCTTTCAGGAACAACCTTTTGCATTTCACTAACTGGTGAAATCCAACTTATCATTCATGACCAAATTCATTGTAACATTCCCTTCTGAGTTCTTGCTAATTCAATAAATCTCTTCCTGCCGCAGATTTCATAGTTCTGTATCTGATATTAAGCACCACCTCATTCAGAACTAGTTGGTATATAATTCTATCACATTGAAATATGGAGATATACATAATATCCACTTTCAATTTGGAAGTAAATTAAGGACAATGTGCTATATATCCATCTGTGTATTTTTAACACTTAGCCCAGTGCCAGGGATAGTGGATACTCAATGCATTGTGAACGGGACTCCTTTTCTTGTCAGTCTTTCGTAATGAATCAATATGTATTTGGGTAAAATGAGCTCTGGATAAAACTGTAAAGAATGCATAGTTTTCAGTAACCACAGGTCTACCTAAAAAAATATAAAGGTTAAAAAGTTCTTGTGTAGTATTACTTTAATTTTTCTATAGACTGTAGTTTTTATAATATATTAAACTAAGGGAGATTTTAAAAACACATGCCTAAAGTTACCAAATAATTTAAAGACTATCAAGCGTACTTTACAAAAATATATTGACTACATATATAGTTAAATAGTTGGTATGAATATATACAGAAGCGTGCTTATATTGACTTAGCCCTGTCTTACATAGAGACACATTTTATATTTCACCAAATCTAAGACCCAGTATATTCTAGGAAGCTGCATTATTGATATATAACTAAGAATGTTAAAAAAAATAGATACAGTGTTTTTTCATACTTATCAAATAAGCTATGCTATGCTTCCTTAAATACAGACTTGGATCACTTGAATGTAAACACAAGACCAGGAAAATACAAGCATAATAAATTAGATAAGGTATTTCTAAAATCTTTTCACATCTAGAATCAAATGCTTCTGAAATACTTTGCTACTCAGAGTTCTTTATGTCAGTTTTTCTTCTACATAAGACTGTACCACCAAAGACATTGGTGTTGCAGCACTTTAAAGGAATCCATAAAGAACTGGTAGCCATCGATTCCAAGTTCTTAAGCACATTTGCACTTACATACACCAAGAGAACTTTTGAGTCCTGCTTTGGGAATATTTCTAAACATATTTCTAGATCACGACTTCTATTCCCTCCTTTTCATATTATTTGTCTCCCTCGGATTGGTGCTGTGCTATTGTCCTTAAGATTTTGCTCACAGGTACTCATACTCATTCTGCAAGTCTTGATGCTGGTAATTTTAAGAACTTGTGTGATCAATGATAGCTACTTCATGACTGCTGCCTTAGACAAAAGTCCCCACTCCAAGATGCCGTTGACTATGAGATGTATCTCAGCTTGTGATCTTAATATATGAAAAAATATGTGGCATAAAATCAGAGGAATATAGCATAATATTTATTGACATCAATCTGCAAGATTTTACTTTCACAGTGTATAACATATATCATCATGTTGTACATTTTAAATATCTTATAATTTCATTTGGCAGTTATACCTCACTGAAGCTAAAAAATCCTCTGGATTTTATGTTTTACATTGGATTACGTATCTTTTAGAAAGGTTTTTTTTTTTTTTAATTCTTAAATAACTGAACGTTATGAAGCGTATACACAAATCTCACCTTTACAACAAAACTTTATTCTTTTTTTTTAAAGATTTATTTATTTATTCAACGGAGATAGAGACAGCCAGCGAGATAGGGAACACAAGCAGGGGGAGTGGGAGAGGAAGAAGCAGGCTCATAGTGGAGGAGCCTGATGTGGGGCTTGATCCCACAACGTCGGGATCATGTACTGAGCCGAAGGCAGACGCTTAACCGCTGTGCCACCCAGGCGCCCCAAACTTTATTCTTTCTTATATGAGTTACCCATGACAGTATTCTTGTTCTAGATTGTCATTTAGTTCAGTTATTGCAACTGAAAGTTGAAAATTTGAAAGTTAAGAATTATTTATTTCTTTAAAAGGACATACAGATTCCATTTCACAAAGACAAGCTGTCCCCTTAATCGAAAAAATAAGTTCTAAGGATCTACTTCCCTATAAACAGAATTGTTGAAACCTAAGATGTACATTTGGATAACTTCTCCAGAAGGACATTTCTAAGAATTAGTCAAAAATCAGAATCCTCAAAGTATAATGAAATCCCTAAAGTAAGCTAGCTATAGTTATTTGAAGTATCTGTAGATGGCATTCAAGGCTTCAGAGGTCAATGCATTCACAATAAAAACTGATATATAGTCCTAAAATGCTACTATAATTTCAGGATAAAAATATGTTATATTTTCTTGGGCCACTTTGCAACTCTTTCATTATTAAAACTATTCCGTCTCCAGATGTGATAACCCTGTAAATCAAAGAGTAGTTCATTATAAGGCAGCCAAGGCAGCTAACACTTAGAGCCCTGTAAATCATGTCACTAGCTTGTACTTCTCTGCATAGCAAAGCCTTTGTTTCCAGCTCCATCAAGCCTACGATATATTTTTATTTTTTCAACTTAAGTGGGCATGATTCTCAACTATGTGATGTGTATAATATCCTTTCATTTTATTTATTTATTTATTTATGTGACAGAGAGACAGCCAGCGAGAGAGGGAACACAGCCGGGGAGTGGGAGAGGAAGAAGCAGGCTCCCAGCGGAGGAGCCTGATGTGGGACTCGATCCCGAAACTCCAGGATCACGCCCTGAGCCAAAGGCAGACGCTTAACGACTGCACTACCCAGGCGCCCCAATATCCTTTCATTTTTAGAAAAGTCAAATCTATATCTACTTTGAGCTCCTTTTTGTTAAGGTAGGTGCTAGAGGAGTGGGGAGAGGGGTCTTACATCTAGTCCAAGCCCTTAGTTCATAGAAGTAACTCCAGATCCTTCATTTGCATCTCCGGGCTTTTTGTAGCCCGTGTCTCTCCTTGTTGCTTCTCTAACATATCTTTGGGATATAGTGATCTCTCTGCTGCTTTGATGTCATCGTAAAATGTTGAAATCTATTGTATCCTATGTCTGGATAAAAAATATAAATTTCCTTTTTTTTTTTTTTTGGTGTGGGGGAGGAAGTAGAGGTTGGTATGCTGCTTTTAATATAATTTTACCCAAAAAACAGAACAAGAACATCTAATGGATCCCACTGATCTTGCTGTTCTCATCTCCTTTCTGTCTCTCCTGACTCTAAGTATCTATCATTATGTCCTTAAAGGTCTTCTAGGCTCATTTCTCATTTCTTCCTTCCTCCCTTTATTTCTGCCCCTCATCTTCTTTCTTCCCTGCTCTTCATCTTCCTCTCTCTCTCCCGTTTCCTCTTTTAATTTTTTGAATGAACACACTTCTTCCTAAGATAAATAATATACAGCCTATGTGCTAATGCAACAGGGGATGAGAAAAATAGGAAACTTTGAGAAAAATGAACTCTGGTTGGTTTCATCCAATTATTAGCCTACCTTATCTGCTGGGGTATTCCATAACCCAGAATTGGAGCCTGATTGAGAAAATTTGGAATGGTTCATAAAATAATGAAGTTTATTAAATTAAAATAAGAATTTCACTTTTGTTCTTTAGTCTTAGGGAACGACTTATGTCCATAGATCTAAGAGAGTTGTGTTTGGGGATAGAAGATGTGAAAAACGAAGGGAGGAAAAAAATAGAAGTATATGGGCAGGTAGAAACATTGAGGAGAAGAGTTGAAAGAATGTTAAATAGAACATGGACCTTATGTGGCTGAGGAATTTGTTAAACCTGCAGAACATCAGCCATACTTTCTTCTAAGCTCCAAACTAACTGTGAATCTAACCCATAAATCCTTGTCTTTAACTCCTCAAGTGTATTCTCCAGGTGGCCTGAACTCTAACCAGTAAATGTATTATTCGATGTGTTTTGCCATGTGGAAAGTGGAACTTGGAAAGTTCACCCCTTTCATTCTGATTGTTGTTTGTGGATTCTTCTTCCTTTGAATCCACTGAGACAATGCCATATAAATGTCATTCCAGACATTTTTAAGCATATAATGGTAACTCAATGTCATCCAAAAGAAGTCAAAAGACAGGCATTGCGAAATTTAGGGGAATAAAATGGAAATAGCTAGATGGCTGTGCTCCCTTCAACATTATGGTGGAATATATATATTTAATCAGTTTAGTTATTCATGAAATATATATTTATAACCTACCTCAATATGTTTTCAGGTGCTAAAACTTGGAAACTTGGTCCTAGAAGTCAGAATAATCTGGGTCAAAATCTTAGAAGCTATGTAAATGCATGTAAGTGATTCCTCATCTATAAGATGACAATAAAATATCCCACCTTATAGAGTTACTTTGAAGATTAAGATAATGCACTTAATGCTTAGCAGAGTACCTGGTTTATAAGAGATGCCTCACAATAACTAGGTTCCACCTGTCATATCATGACAGATGAAAGAGATGCATTCATTGTTCAGGGATTTATGAATGACCACAGAGATCAGAAATGGCTCCATAAAATAAACTATATTATTTAAGCTGAATCTCTTTGATTTTTTTCAGATTTTTTAAATCAACTGAATTTTATATTTATAAAATAGCTTTTGATTATTAGAAAATGATCTATGCCAAGTGTAAAAAAAAAGTTAAGTGTTCATACAGTCAAGTAATAATAATAGTAAGAGCTAGTACTGATTGAGGGTAAATTAAGTGCTTGCTTTTCCTGTCTAATCTTTGCTGCAGTGCCATTTTTAAAATTGATTCTGATATTGTATTTTTCAGGTGCTATGCACACATACACACGCACACACACATGTGTATATACACACATGCACACAAAAAACTATATATACATGCATGTATATATAACGACACACAAAAATATTTCCTTTTAAGGTTTTTGGTTTAACACTGAATTTGAATTTATGGAAGAATATCATATTTAAAATAATGAATCTTCTCCAATACATTTGTGGAATTTTTCAAATTCCTCCATGAGTATCCATTTAGTATCATTCAACAGAGTCTTGTCTTTGTGAAATAGAGATCTTATAATAAAATCTTTCTTAAAAGAATACCTTACTTATAAATTTTGTTACTGGGTATCTTTACATCAGGTCAGGATGGAGGGTAGGTTTGTAAATAGAACATTCTTAACTAAAGAAACAAATAGAACCATGTGCAAATACATAGGAACAAAAACATTATGGTATGGTCTAGGATCTTTAAATCGATTACCGTGGTTGCTAGAGTGGTCAGTTGAAGGGAACACTTCTTTTTCCCTGATAGGAATGTGATATTGTAATTTATAATAGGTAATATTTGGTCTTTGCCCCTTTCCTGGCAAAAAAAGCTCCTAAAACCCTTACAATTTCCTAAATGATGAGAGCTTGAAAATGTCTTTTAAATTATGTGAATGAGGTGACATTTGGAACACACCTAAGGATGGGGGTTGGTTGCTGGGGGTGAACCAACCATGTGAATGGAAGGTTGAAATTTTCACTGGCACCACCTTCCTGCTTCTGGAGGAAGGGTGGAGGGGCTACAGTTGAATCAATCACCAGTGGGCAGTGATTTAATCAGTCATGCCATATAATGCAGCCTCTATAAAAACCCCAAGGAATGGGGTTCTGAGAGTTTCTGGGTTGGTGAATACGTGTGGGAGAGCTGGGAGAATTGCATGCTTGGAGAGGGCACCAAGGCTCCAGGCCCTCTCCCCATACCTTGTTATATCATCCCTCTCTTCTACGTGGCTGTTTCTGAATTAAACCTTTTTATTATAAACTGATGATTTAATAAGTGAAAGTTTCTCTAAGTTCTGTGAGCCATTCTAGCAAGTTAATCAAACCTGAGGTGGAAGTTGTTGGAACCTAGCTAGTCAGTGAGAAGTACAGGTAATGATCTGGACTTGCAGCTGGCATCTGAAGTGGAGTGAGGGGCTTTCTTGTGGGATTGAGCCTTTAATCTGTGGTATCTGACATTATCACTAGGTAGATAATGTCAGAATTAATTTGACTTTAAGGGCATTCAGCTGGTGACTGGAGAATTGGTTGGTGGTATGAAGGAACACCCCTCCACACACACACACACACACACACACACACACACACACACACACACACATTACAACTGGATACAGAACCCAAATAGGGAACTTTATTTTTTTAATTGCCCATCAGAATGATCTGATTGCTCATACAATCCTAGACTACTATGATAATTAGCCTGATTCCATTTTTGATGTTTAAATGTTGACAGCTTTTCAATTCCCATCCCTCCCTCTTCCTACACTGCCCTACATCTGAGCAATCAAGAAGTCCCTCACACCTTTAGCTCCTGCTAAAGGGTGGGAATATCAAGAATAGTCTCAAGCCCCAGGTACAAGCCCCCCTCCCCCGCTTCACCCCTCTTCACAATAAAAGCACCAAACTACCCCAAACTTTGCTCCCTTCTTCCACATCTCCTCTTGAGCTCTCCCTTTGCTGGGACTTCTTGCTGGTTGTTGAGTGCTAAACATACTTTATGCATAGTCGTTGGACTTTGTGTTGTGACATCTGTCTCAGCTGAATACATTCCCTTGTGAGCAGTCATTTCTGCCTCTAGGTGAACTGATCAAACAGCTCCTGGTGTTAGAGTAGGCACTTAGTTAGGCTTTCACAGGATGCCTGGAGACGTGCAAAGAGGGAATCAAGGCCTGTTATCAGGAAAGTCAGCAACTGCCCTGGCTGCATGGAACAAACAAGGGCACAAGAAGCCAGATCAAACTAGACAGATCCAAGACAAATAAGGTCAGAGGCCCTGACCGAGTAAGGAACAAAAAAGATGTGAAATCCAGCACCCAAAGAAATCTCCTCCTCAAATAATAAAAATCCCAGCCCTTCATTATCAACCGTCGATATAAGATAGAGGTTCAAACTCCAGGTGCAACTCTCCCTTGAGCACTCCCACTCTCACAGCTCCAGAGTGTACTCTCTTCTTAATAAACCCTTCACTTGCACTGTTCAACCACCGTCTTGTCTTTCCTTGAATTCTTTTCTTGCTTTGAGACTAGGAGCCTCTGGCACTGAGCGGAGGACGGCTAGGCAGAGGCCTCAGGGCCGGAGGTCTCCTCATTCCGCCCAGCAACACTTGTAACACAGAAGGGGCAGCTGTTTCCCGTACCCCTGGATCCTGCTTTCATATGACAGACTGGTAGCCAGTGGAGTGTGGGGCAAACTGATATATCCCACATCCAAGTCTAGCCCAATCTTGGAAGCCCCATCTGTGAAGCATTCTCTTCCTGTGTTTACTGGCTGGATGCTGATAGCACTGGTGTGGGGATGTGTTGGTAACAGAGCTTCGGTTAACCTGGTTCTCTAAAAGATGGCATTGAGTGCAGCCCACTTCCTGCCTCTGCCAACACTCCTTGGACACTATAAATTTAAACCTCTAAGATTTTGGAGTTTATCTATTACAACAGCTAGTGTTATGTTAAATAGTACAGACTGTCCCCAACTGATGATCATTCAGCTTATGATTTTTTTGACTTTATGATGGTGCAAATCTGATACACATTCAGTAGAAATCAAACTTTGAATTTTGAATATTAATCTTTTCCCAGGATATTGATCGGTGGTAACTTCCTCTCTCCTGATGCTCGGCTGGGCAGCAGCCACAGCTCCCAGTCAGCCATGTGATCACCAGGGCGAACAACTGATACGTTTACAACCATTCTGTGTTTCACTGTCAGTACAGTATTCAATAAATTATGTAAGATAATCAACACTTTATCGTAAATAGGCTTTCTGTTAGATGATTTTGCCCAACTGTAGGCTAATGTGAGCATTCTGAGCATGTTTAAGGTAGGCTAAAGTAAGTTATGATGTATGGTAAGTTAGGGTTATTAAATGTATGTTTGACTTAAGATATTTTCTACTTACGATGTAATCCCACCTTAAGTCAAGGAAGATCTGTATACTGTTTATGCTGTGTAGTAAAATGAATTATAAAAAATTTATCTGGGACAATTATTTTGCATCTACGCTTTACTGGGAACTTTCCAACAGTAACAACAGAGCCCAAGGTCCCCAATTCAAGGAAAGACTTGCAAATAAGCAATATCAAATCAGGTTAAATTATTTTAACTATTTGAAATAATGTTTTTAACACAAAATTATTTATAGATTATAGTTAAATTTATTTTTACTTGAATTATTTAAATCCTTAAAATAGGTGGGTGCATTAATTAATTTTGAATATTTAAACCTATGTTGAGAATGCCAAGTATCCTAAACATGCCATCATAAATCATAGTCATGATGATTTTCCCCCCCTCTGGCCATTGTATTGATGGAAAAGTATAGAAAGAGTAACTGTTGACAAGGAGATTGAGATCTTTCAAGACAAGGAGATTGAGATCTTTCAAGAAGCTAACATTAATAACCATCTGTTCCTTTGGGATTAATTATTTTTCTATAAATATTACTAGATTTAACACAAAGTATTCTTATCAAAACACATGCATGTAATAGGAAGAATGGTTGTAAGCATAAGAAGAATAATTATAGGAAAAGTAGTAACCAGGAGAGAATAATCTGTTTTACTATATCTTGCTTCATTTTGAGTTTATTAATTTAATTATCTTAGTTGTGTACATTTAATGTGTGACAGTATAATTTAACAGAATTTTATTTTTTTTTTCTCTGTTTAAAAATATATCCTGATGACTTCACTAGGAACCAAGCTCAAGTGGGTTAGAGGTATATTCTAATTTTTGTTTCCTGTTAAGTGACTTTGGGAGTATTTCCTGAAATGAAAGTGAACAAGTCGTAAAGAGTTGATACTGAATGCTTACTTGCTTATTCCCATATCACTAATTGAAATAGAACCTCATTTAAAAAAGGAAATTTGAAAAAAGTTCAAATCAAGGGAGAAGAATGTAGGGGTGAGGTTTGAACGGGCCATAAAATGTCAAAAGAGTTTGTGTTTGACTTGCCGAAAACGTGCTCTTGTATCTTACAAATTGTACTTTTAATTCCGGTGTTCCTTTTCTTCATAAAAAACCTCTTCCAATTCTAAAGTCCTGTGATCCCTCAAATAATCTTACTAACAGAAATGAATGAATAAACGTAGAAAAGTTTTACTGTTTTTCTAGGATTCACTTTCAGCTCTTTCTCTCTTTAATATTCCTCAAGAATAGTGAAATGAAGAATAATGTTAAATAACTATTGCAAAGATGATAGTATACACAATGAAGCTGAAATTTGAAGGAATAATTTAAAAAGAAACTAGATGCAGGCTTTTAAAGATAAACACTTAAGATTCCTAAAACTGTAAGTAATATTGTATATGACTATGTATGAAATCTGAGCATTATTTTAGGACATCTTTTGTGCTAAAAGACTTCAATGTATAGTGACAGCTCCTGGTAATAAATTCTGGGACAACTATAATTCTGGATACTTATATTTTTATCTTTCCAAAGTCAACAAAGGTGGGAGAAATATTCTATGGCAAAGCATTTTCTAATTGTTTTCCAAAAATTCCTTGCTCAAAAACAAAACATTGCCAGAGGAATTTGAAAATAAAGTTTTTTTTAATTTAAAATATAAGAATATATCTAAACCAAGAAAAATATGATAAACAAAGTTATTCTGACCCATTCTCAGTCCAAACCTATTTTAAATCCAAACACTGTTTATTTTTTCAAGGTTAGCATAAATATGCATGAAATATGCAAAAGACCTTGATATTTCACAGATTTTGACCTTTTTGAGTTTGCCTCATGAATTTATTCCCACATCTTGCCATTTAAGTTCATTTTTCTCTTACCTTGAGTCCACATATTTATTGGGCATTTCAATTAGTTACCAACCCTCTCCATCAGGGGGTATTTATGTCTTTTTCTGTAACTGACTTTGTAACTTCTTTTCCCCTTCTAGAATAAATTGTTAGTGATTCTCTGAGGATGCTTTTCTGTCTGGAACATACAGAAAACAAGGTATTAATGCTCCAAGCCCCGGAACATAGAACAGCCTTTCCTATACTCCAATATTACCCTGAAGTTGTGGTTGTCATATGGTTTTGTTTTTGTTTTGCTTTGGCTTTTTGTTTGTTGGTTTTACCAAGCTCTTTAGTATCAGGAAAGAAAAAAAAATCTGTTTAATTTTGGCCCTGTCACTTATCATTCTACAAAGTCAGGGAGTTACAGGTTTTGAGAATTTCACAAAACCTTTCCTTGTGCCAGGAAAACGAATGAAATAATCACAAGGTAAGGTGCAATAGAACTCTGCTACAAATTGTAGGTCGCTATTATTATTATTAGTCACATTATTATCCAATGATGTTACCATTGGGATTATTCCTCAATGAACAAGTTACATCACTAGGATTAATAACAACAACAAAAAAAAAAACTGAAAGACAGTAACATTGTAGTTTTAGGATGGACTTGGAGCAGAAAACTGAAAATTTCACATGGGTGGTTGATGAACCCAACCATGGAAAACTCAGACAAAACTGGAGACTCTGGGAGGAGACAGATGTCTTTAATCCTGCAGAATTTATATAAATGTGTTTTTATGGTTTTGGTCACTGGCTGGTACAGCTGAACATTGTATTTCTGTGGTATTCCTATTTCATCCTCTTCCAAAAAACATTAATGCCGCCATCATGTTTAATTGGTCAAGATCAACATTAGTTTGGGGCGCCTGGGTGGCTCAGTCCTAAGCGTCTGCCTTAGGCTCAGGGCATGATCTCGGAGTTACGGGTCGAGCCCCACATCAGGCTCCTCCACTATGAGCCTGCTTCTTCCTCTCCCACTCCCCCTGCTTGTGTTCCCTCTCTTGCTGGCTGTCTCTATCTCTGTCGAATAAATAAATAAATAAAATCTTAAAAAAAAAAAAGATCAACATTAGTTTGAAGATACATCCTTACTAAAGTGCCACAAGGGATACTTTATTATTAATAAGCAGTAAATATGATTTTGTCACTCAAAAGAAGGACAGAAAGAAAGATGAGAGAGTGGGAAATTAATGTGTAGTGAATATTTTATCTGTTTTGGTAGGCACTTTCACTCCTGTTACATCATCCTCTCAGTAACCCTATCTCCCATGGTAATAATATATACTGACTTCAAATAAACCTTTGGAGCTTCATAATAGCATTCCAGATAGTGAAATCACAGGGGTGTCTTGCCTCATAGAACTGGTTTGTGACAGAGCCAACTTCCCCTACCTGTAAAGTCAATGCCATTTCCACCACACCATTCTATCAGTCTTTTTCCTGGAAATAAGTGTAAGGTAAATATCAGTTATTATAGGAGTAATTCTTTCAATGAAAATAGAGTGGATGAAATCATCTTAATATAATATATTTATCTCTGTGTATATAGTATTTCCTCACATAATTTTTAAATGAATTCAGTAAATAATTTTTAAAACTCATAGAAAACCCAAATATATGATTTTTCAAATTATAATAACACTCTTCACTCATGTTTTAAGATTACTCCACTTGGACAGTATCATTTAGAAGTTATTTAAGTAGATTTCTTAAATGAGGACTTTTTGATAGTTTGTAAGAAAGAATACCAGATGAAAGTGGTAAAATGCACACTATATAAGTTATTCACCATGTTTTATTATTTTTCAGGCATTTAAAAATCCTGGAAAATGTAACCTCTCTTTTTCCTTTATCTTGAAATATCAGAAAAAAACTATTATTTTCTGCAGGGGAGAATTGCTTGATATAGCCCTTGCTTTGTTCTAACACCAGTACTTTCATATTCCATATTAATCATTAGTAAGATATTCCTGCATGCTATTTTTCTGTATTCTCATATACAGTATTTTTAGTCAATCATGAACTATGTTATTAAATTTAAGATATTTAAGAGACACCTGGGGGGCTCAGTCAGTTAAGCATCTGCCTTCAGCTCAGGTCATGATCCCAGAATCCTGGGATCAAGTACTGTGTGGGGGCTCTGCTCAGTGGGGAGCCTGCTTCTCCCTCTGCCTGCCCCTCCCCCTGCTTGTGTGTGTGCACGCACACACTCTCTCTCTCTGACAAATAAATAAATAAAATCTTTGGGGAAAAAAATAAGATATTTAAGAATAAAACAGTACGTTTGTGCGTGTTTTCAGTCTGTGTATATATATCCATGCATGCACATCTCATATGTTATCATCAGACTGATAGCAGGAGATAACAATAAATTAATATTGAATTACTTCATTCATTCAACAAATTTTAAATTAGCTCTATAATATACCAGTTACTAGATTCATTCATTCATTCATAACAGTAAATTAGATATTGGAGTCCTTGCTATCTGAAGTTTAATATCTAGCCTGGAAGGTGGTTGTGAAAGAAAAGCTGCACCAATACAAATAAGATTACAAATGTAATATATTGTAAATACCATGAATCGAAAGTGACTAACAGTTTGCTCAAAATAGACCTGGACTATTCCTCGTGTGTGTGTGTGTGTGTGTGTGTGTGTGTGTGTGTGTATGAAAGAGTAACTCTTTTCATTTTAAAAATGTCTTGGTTTTGAATGAAGATGTATGATAGTCACTCTAAGTAATGTTGAAACATCCTTTTATTACTGGGATCAGTCTTAATCATGATATATTTTTGTTGATACAGTATTATCTTCTGCTTGCTAGTATTTTTTAAGAATTTTTGCATAAGGTGGTAGGATTGCCAGGAATGTTTCTTTGTGCAGTTTTTAATAAGGTGTCAGCAGTGTTGTGCTTGCTTTCTCTATGCCTTTTCATATCCTTTTGATTATTTGGATTTTAAACTTGACAATATTTAGCTATAAAATTATTTGGGGAGATGCTCTTTGATAATATTACGTATTTGTTTTCTATGGAAATACCTCTTAGAGTTTCCTTGCTGCGGTGATATTTGGTAAATTATAGTTTCCTTGAGAGTTATCAATTTCATTCAGATTTTCAAAAATATTTCAGTAAAGGTATAAAACTAATATCCTAAGAGTTTTAAATGTTTCTCTTATGATGGTTATTTTATTCTTCCATTTCATATTTTGTGGTTTTCTATTTTTTTAATTAGATTAGCTGGTGATTTGCATATGGTTGGTTATTTATTATTTCTGAGTGCTTTGTTTTCTACTCATAAAATATATATTTTATGCTGGAGATATATGTGTTACATTTTTCTGTATTATGTGGGGATTTTTTTCTGAGCACCAGTGTGTAAGCTGTTGCTTTTACATATGTAGAAATTTGAAGGTGTCATGAATCAAGTCATTGACTTGCCCTCTACAAAGCAACAACTGCTTACTTCACTTTTTGGAAGTTCTCTTTTCCAGGTGACATTGAAAGTGTAACAAGACTTCACTTTGATAAATTTAGGTACCAAGAAAATCCATAATGTAATTCAGCAGTGCTCAATATATAGGAAATAGTATTTCCAAACCAGACACTAAAAGTAAAACTTGCTTTGGATATGTTAAGTCACATTTAAGCCTAAAAGATTTGGTAAAATGTGATCCAGTATATCATGACTTTATATTTCAATTTTAGTTATGCTTATTTCTCCACAGTCTTTCATAATCTATGGAATTAACCAGGACAGTACAATGGAAGTCAGTTGTGATGATCCATTCTTCTTAGTCATCAAGACTCATTCTATCATTATAAAATTCTACTTTTCTCCTCTTATTAAATTTGGAATAAATACACATGCCTTTGCCTCCAATATCATTACCTTGGTATGAGTCACCATCATTTCTGGCCTGAGTAGTTGCCGTAGATCCTTAGTTTATATCCCTGAATTCACATTTGTACTTCTAAAACATTCTTGGACAATAGCCAGTATAATCTTTGTAAGTATAAATCTGAAAATATTACTCCAAATTAGAACATCTCGATGGTAAAACTCATAGAAGGTCATATAGGAGAAAACCTAGAAGACCTTGGGTATGACTATGACTTTTTAGACACAACAAAAAAGGCGTGATTTATGACAGACATAACTAACAAGCTGGGCTTCTTTAAAATTTAAAACTTCTGTAAGAGACAATGTCGAGAGAATGAGAGGAAAAGGCACAGACTAGGAAAAAATATTAGCAAAATATATATCCGACAAAGGACTCTGACTCAAAATATACAAAGAATTCTTAAAATTGCACAGTAAGAAAACAAACTACCTGATTTGAAATAGGTCAAAATCTGTCCTTGCAGACGCAGCCTCCCAGCACTGCCCCACCGTGTTCTTCAGTATCGCAGCGGACTGCCAGCCCTTGGGCCACGTCTCCTTCCAACTCTTTGCACAATGAGTTCCAAAGACAGCAGAGAACTTCTGTGCTCTGAGAACTGGGGAGGAAGGATTTGGTTATAAAAGTTCCTGTTTTCAGAGGATTATTCCAGGATTCACGTGCCAGAGTGCTGACACTATAATGGCACTGACGGCAAGTCCATCTATGGGGAGAAATTTGATGATGAGAATTTCATCCTGAAGCACACAGGTCCTGGCATCTTGTCCGTGGCAAATGTTGGACCCAACAGAAATGGTTCCCAGTTTTTCATCTGTACTGCCAAGACTGAGTGGTTGGATGGCAAGCAATGTGGTCTTTGGCAAGGTGAGAGAAGGCAGGATATTGTGGAAGCCATGGAGCGCTTTGGATCCAGGAATGGCAAGAACAAGCAAGAAGTCCACCGTTGCTGACTGTGGACAAATCTAGTAAATTTGACTTATGTTTTATCTTAGCTACCAGACCACTCCTGTAGTGCAGGAGAGCACCCCGCTTACCCCATCTGCTTGAAATATCTATAATATTTGTGTTTTTGTTGCAGTTCCGTGGGTTCCATATTTTCCTTACTCCCCTCCAAGTCTAGCTAGATTGCAGAGTTCAGTTTATGATTATGAAATAAAAACTAAACAACGACAACAACAAAAGGAGGCCAAAGTCCTTAGCAGATACTTCAAAAAAGAAGATACATAGATGCCAAATAAGCATATGAAAAGATGTTCCACCTTATGCCACATCAGGAAAATGCAAATCAAAATAACCATGATATACCACACACACTTATTAGAATAATCAAAATCTGGGAAACCGACAACACCAAATACTACAGGTGAGGAAATAGAACAACAGAAACTCTCATTCATTGCTGGTGGAAATGCAGATGGTATAGCCACTCTGGGAGACAGTTTGATGGTTTCTTATAGGACTAAACCATATAATCCAGCAATCACACTCCATGGTATTTACCCAAAGAAAGTGAAAACTGATGTCCACACAAAAAGTCTGCACACAGATGTTTATAACAGCTTAATTCATAACTACCCAAAATTGGAAGCAATTAACATGTCCTTTGGTAGGTAAATGGATAAATAAACTGTGGTATACCCAACAATGGAATATGATTCCAGACTAAAAAGAAATGATCCATCAAGCCATGAAAAGATATGGAGGGAACTTAAATGGGTATTACTAAGTGAAAGAAGTCACACTAAAAAGGCGACCTACTGTATTATTTCAATTATATGACATTCTGAAAAAGGCAAAACTGTGAAGATAGCAAAAGGTCAGTTGTTTCTAATGGTTAGAGATGGGGGTTGGAGAACAAAATAGAGCACAGAGGATTTTAAGGCAGTGAAAATACTCTGTATAATGCCCATAATGATCGATACATATTAATACACATTTGTCCAAACCCATAGAATGTACAACACCAAGACTGATCAGTAATGTGAGCTGCAGACTCTGGGTGATTACGATGTATCAGTGTAGGTTCATCAGTTGTAACAAATACAGCACTGAGGTGAGGATTGCTAATTACTAGGGAAGCTACATGTGTGAGGAAAGGGTATTTATGGGAAATCTCTATACCTTTCTCTCAGTCTTGCTCTTAAAAAATCTAAAGCTGCTCTTAAAAACTGGTCAACAATAAATAATCTCAGTGGCTTTACATTCTCTTAGAGACAAATCTTAAATAATCAACATGAAATGCAAGGCCTTATGATGCACAGAATTCCACCTGTGTCTCTAATTTCACCTTATTCCAACTTTGGTCTCTCTTACTTTGGTCATTTTATCAATTCTCACATATACCAAACTCGTTTTCCATCTGAAAATTGTGTGCACATGGTTCATTTCGCCTAGAATATTCGTATCTTTGTCTCTTTCTCTTTACCAGGTATCAGTCTTTGTGTAATTCTTCTCAGAGCGATACACTGTAAACATTGAATCTGTAGTTGAATCTCTTCTTCGATATGATTTATCACAAATTGTAATTACATATTTGGTGATACATTTATGTCTCCACTATAGTATTAGTCCCAGTTGGCAAGAACTGTGTCTGTTTGTCCACCAATGCATACCTAGCATATTTAGCACAATGAGTAGCCCATAGTCACTCAAAAATGTTGGTTTTGACTGATTGACTTTACTGTTAGTAAATTTCTTTTGCATCATTATCTTATCTCATCCTTATAGTAATCATAGCTGGCAGGTTATTATTATTCATATGTTGCAGAAAGCAGAATATTAAAAAGTATTCTAATCCTAAAGTAATATAAATTCAGAAAGTAAAATATGTTTAAATTCCCATTCCTGGGGCGCCTGGGTGGCACAGCGGTTAGGCGTCTGCCTTCGGCTCAGGGCGTGATCCAACGTTGTGGGATCGAGCCCCACATCAGGTTCCTCTGCTATGAGCCTGCTTCTTCCTCTCCCACTCCCCCTGCCTGTGTTCCCTCTCTCACTGGCTGTCTCTATCTCTTTCAAATGAATAAATAAAATCTTTAAAAAAAAATTCCCATTCCTATTCACTTAATATTTGTTTATTTTTATTCTTGTGAAGATACATTAAATTGGGCCAATCAAGAAATCCATGGTGCTCAATGGTCAAGTTATCCATAAAAATTATTATATTAAACAGTATGGAGATTCCTCAAAAAATTAAAAATAGAAATATCATACAATGTAATTTCATGACTGGGTATTTACCCAAAGCAAACATGAACACTAATTTAAAAAAAAAAGAAATGTACTCCTGTGTTTATGGCAGCATTATTTATACTAGCCAAGCTATGGAAGCAACTTAAGTGTTCACTGATAGAATGGATAAAAAACGAGGTGGTGTATATACACAATGAAATATTATTCAGCCATAAAAAAAAATGAGATCTTGCCATTTGTGACAATATGGATGGACCTAGAGAGAATGATGTTAAGTGAAGTATGACTGACAGAAAAAAACAAATATGGTATGACTTCATTTATAGGTGGACTCTAAAAACCAAAGCAAATGAACCAACAAAAACCAAACAGACCCATGAAGAGCAGAGAACAAACTGGTGGTTGCCAGAGGAGAAAAGGGTGGGAGGATGGGCAAAATGGGTGAAGGGGAGTGGGAGGTACAAGCTTCTAGTTATGGTATGAATAAGTCATGGGGATAAAAGGTGTTACAGCATTGGAAATATAGTCAGTGATTATATAGAGACAGGTGGTAGCTACACTTGTGCTGAGCACAGCATAATGTATTGAGTTGTCGAATCCCTATATTGTACACTTGAAACTAATATCACGTTATGTGTCAACTGTATTTCAATTTAAAAATATATATTTTTAAGAACAGGTCCTAATTTTTATCATAAGTGGCAAAACTACTAACTTTTGAGAACTTTTCATAGTTTTAATTGTTATGTATTTCTTATACTGCTATCTACTTCATAACTATATTGATATAAATTTTTGAAAGTATACAAAAGATTTGTGTATATAGCTGGGCAAAGAAACTAAAAGTTTGGAAAACAGGGTAATTATAGGGTATTTATAAGACAAACATCAAGTTAATATACAAAATGCATACTAGTACTGATCCGAAGATTAAAACAGAATTCACAAGAAGTACAGAACTGGACTATGAGAGAAATGGCTCTCATGGGTCACCACAGGGAAGACAATATGTCAATTAATGAGTAACATCCTTGGTAACAGTTCTACAGTGAAAATAATAATTTCATGGTGATGTGTACTCAGCAACCCTCAATATAGGCTATGGATAAAAGTAAAAATTAAGTTTCTGTGGAACAAAATGGTATAGCCTCAATGAACGGTCCGGTGCAGAGCCATCATTGGTATTCTAGTTCATTTATCATATTTGAACAAACATAAAATGGCAAGTTAACGCAAACAAACTTATGGTGATCCTTCTAGCTGTATTATCCCAAGCAATTGGTCTCTTTTTTTCCTAAGAGAAGTCTCAAGTATCAGATTTAAATAGGTATTTTTGCTTTCAAGGTAATGATTTTGTTTCCTATATATATTATAACAAGTGACATGAAGAGCTAGCAATAAATAGATCAGAATTACCCTGAGGAGGGTCATATGATAAATAAAAGATTATCTTGGACTCACTCAACACACAGCTCCTTTTTCAGTTTCAAGATATTGAAAGGACCCTTCACTGGTGGTTTTCACCCTTGGATATAGCCTGCTATGTTTAACTTATTTCTGGTAAACTACAATTCTAAAAGTATGTTTGATATACTAGTGCTTTCATTTAACATTATCCTAATGTTGAGATGACCCTGTGGTTTTTAGATAAGAAAGTTTTATTGTACTGCAAGGTCATAATTACAATATTTATTTTTTTATTTTTTTTAAACTTTTTTTTTTAAGATTTCATTTATTTATTTGACGGAGACAGCCTGCGAGAGAGGGAACACAAGCAGGGGGAGTGGGATAGGAAGAAGCAGGCTCCTAGTGGAGGAGCCTGATGTGGGGCTCGATCCCAGAACGCTGGGATCACGCCCTGAGCCGAAGGCAGACACTTAACGACTGCGCCACCCAGGCACCCCATATAATTACAATATTTAACCTAAAGTGATATAGTCTCATTTTTTTTCTGAATTCTCAAATTTTGTTAGGAGAGCCCCACAATATATAGCAGGAACTAAATTCATAGGCTCCATTTAAAGCCAGATACAGTGTTATTAAATGACTAACTTGAGAAAACCTAACTAGAGTAGAGAATTTAATAGTTAAGATTAGATGATATCATGCGTTAACTGGAAAAGCTATAAATTGAATGACTCAGCAGCTTCATTATTCTCTGTATGGAGAGCTCAGAGGCTAATGATGTCATGTATCTAGAAGGAAACAGGCAGAGAAAGAAAGAACAGTTCTTTACAATGTTGTCACCCGGAAGCAATGTGATATTGTCATTAAGTAGTTATTTATTGATGAGAAATGTTAAAAAGTCTAGTTTAATTTATGTACATGGTCTCAAAGTCAGATTGATAAAAAGTCTGGTTTTATGAATTACCTCCTAGAGTCAGATTGCTGAAACTTGAGGTGTTTTAGTTTGAATTATATCAAAATATCCCACAACTATTATAATACAGAGTGAAAGCTGTTTCTGATAAAAGTTATATTTTTTTAGAACATTTGGCTAGAACTTGTCATGGTGCATTGAAGGTATTTTAAATTGAATGTTATGTAAGCCTTTCATAAAGTTGTGAATGAAAATCATTTAGGAACAAGGAAACTAAAGTTAATTTTAGCTTTCCTCCATCATTTTAATTATCCTAGAATGAGAGCTATCACACCAGAAAGGCTCTTCCAATGTCTTGTGCAAATGACAAATAGCAGTGTTTCCAAATGTGTTTGCAAACAATGGCAAACAATAAAGACAACTTTGTTATCCTAAAACCAACAAAGAAGAAGAAAAGAAAAAAAGCCTATTTTCAGCCACATAAGGGTTGAAATAGATGTTTTTCTGTCACAGAAGAAAAAATAAATGATTGACAATGGATTCAATTTATGAACATATGCATGGAAAATGTGTGATAACTCAGTAATTAAATTGTAGACAATAGCACATTCCCAAGTGTAAGGTAGCGCATGCTATCAACAGCTTGGTGAAATCATCCAGCCTGACACATCACCCAGAAGATGATAAAATTGGGAAGGATAAATTAATTTTTTCCAGCTGCATACACAGAGGATAAGGAGAAAAATAAGGGAATTTTATTATTTAATAATTACTGATATTTTTCATTTTTAATTAAGCAATTTAGTTACCTGTTCTTCTTTCTTAAGAATAATAAACAAATTAAGAACATTATATCGTTTTTTTTTCTGGTATTTTTTACTGATATTTTTCATTTTTAATTAAGCAATTTAGTTACCTGTTCTTCTTTCTTAAGAAATAATAAACAAATTAAGAACATTATATTGTTTTTTTTTCTGGTTATCTATATTGGCAGAATACTTCCATGGCTGGAATATTAATTTTTTTCATTAGCCAAGATGACTCCAAAGGAGGCTTCACAGTGGAGCTGAACTGGTTTTGACTATTGAGTCTACCATTTATTATCAGAGAAAACTGAAAGCAAGTTACTTAACTCTCTTCTGAACTCCATCTATAGTTTTCTTATCTTAATGTGGAGATATCATCAAAAACAGGGTTTTTCTGAGAATAAGATATCATGTCTTAAAAACCTTTGTTACATACTAGTTACTCATTGTTAAATTCATCTTCTTCCATTTCTGTATACACACATATTCCATGACAAAATTATGCAATAAGAATTGTTGTAAAAATAAAACTCTTTTTTATTTATTCTGTCTACTGTGAGCTAATTTCCGTGTATATTTACGTTACTAGGTCTCTGGTAAAATTAAACAAAAAACAACAAAGAGAAAAACCTAAGAGATAGTTCTTATTTGGACATCATTCATACAAGTGCTATCTGCAGTTATATTGTTTGATCTTTTGAAGCCATTCCAGTTGAATTTTTTCTTAATGGGCTTCTTTAGCTTGGAATCTTGGAAAAACTAGAATTAGTTCACAAAAATCCGAAACACAGCACATGGGTGACTTACATGGAGCTAGTATCAGTTCATTTTGAAAACCAAATTTATCACATTTGACAGTAAATATAACCTCATCATTAGAAATTATATTTACTTGACACATGAATAGCTCCTGTCCTAGTATTCTCTTTTTAGCTTTCACACATATACTTAACCAGCTGATATACATACATATATACATATATATATTTTTTTAAGAAAGCTGGTAGTCTTTGATGTATACAAACTATAGAGAACTTCTATATTAACAATTTCTCTTGTGCAAATATTTTGACATATAATTTTGCTTACCTCATATTCCTTTAAACTTTGTGTCTTTCTGTATAGAAAATGCCTTTTTCCCCCATATTGCTAAGTAAAGTTCACTTCTTGGTAATTGGACACATCACACATATCTCTGTTGATAATGAGTCCCTTTATCACATTAATCTATGCTGACTTTATTTACCTCCTCTCTTTTTTGCCAACTCCAAACTCATCAGCAAACCCTATGATGGTGCCTTCAAAATATACACAGAATCTTCACTTTCACTCCTTCCCCATTAACACTTCTGTTCAAATCACCATCAGCACTGTCTTAGAGTAGCCTCCTAATCACATCCCTTGCTACAACCCTTGCGCTTCTAAGGTCTGTCCTCTGCACAATCGCCCAAGCCATCCTTTTAAAATGTAACTCATATCACTTTTCTACATAAAATATTTCAACGGCTTCTCTCTTTTTCTCCCCCCCCCACCCCCAATAAAAGTCAAACTCTTTACCAGTTGCTGAAGTGAATGGGCCCAACTTTCGGACAAATTCTTTTGATTCTGATTCTCCCTCTGATTGATGAAATGAGGCAATTTATGCAGTTGCATTTCTTTTGCTTTTAATAAAACCATAAAAAAATGATATAAATGAGAGGTAACAAAGCAAATAAAATTAGTAGTTACCTCTAAAGCATATACTCAATTCATCAGTATAAAACAATACCAAATATAAGTCATATCATGTCATTCTTCAAACTGCTGATTATTTTGAATGTTAAAAAATTATGTCTTTTAAATTACAACTAATGCTTCTGGGCTTCCTTTTCCTTTTTAAGGTAATTTCTGGATGATTTCTGAATCTCCTTTGTAGTCCACTGTTCTATTACTGTGTATGTGGAATATTTCAGTTAAGACTTATATTTACTAGAAATAAAAATAGCACAATTTTATGTTTCTGATGGTACCAGAGCAGAACAATTGAATAACAAAATAATTTTCACATTGCATTTTTACTCTCCATTTTACAAAAAACACAGGAGGGAGACCCAAAAAATTGACCCCTAAGTGTGGAAATAAGCATAGATTGTAAATACAATCACCATGTGCTTCTAAAAATCAAGCTCTAAGTTTGGAGTTTATGTGTGAGGCTGCTGCGTTTTTCAACACTATGGATGAAACTCTTATCATTTCAACATAGTGAGGTCTACTAACCCAAAATAAATACTGATATTAATAGATGTGAAGAAATCACTGAATATAAATATACCTGAGATGCAAAATATTTGCATACTTGCAAAGTGCTATAGAGTGGTATTTTCCAAGTATTCCTGATCTCTGTCCATTTCTAGCTAGAATCATTTTTGCAACTCAAGTCCTTTTGTCAGTCTCTATTGAAATACATCATGTCAAATGATTCACCTTTAAGAGGGGCTCATTAAATATTCATATTCTTGCACCAATGGAGAGGGGTTTTTTTCCCCCTATCTGCATGTAATTAAATCACATACTTAAGTAAAACTCCCTATGCCAGTGGTCTGAATAGTTTTACTTTTATTTTTTTTTTCTTTAGTGTATATGGGGAGGTAGGAGATTTGTAAAAGCAATGCTATTGCTTACAGAAAATATATCTCCTTACTGATTCTCTCAATGGTTTTAAATTCTTTCTGACATTGCAAATCCCTGAGGTTAAAATCTTATTTAAAGTTCACATTGAGTTTATAATGGTTCTGCTTCTGTGCTGATTTAGATTTAATCAGAATGTGAAATAAAAAGAACACATAACCTTTTACATCTAAAACAGATTATATAATATTTGTAATTAATAAGCATCACTACATGGATAAATGGCAATCTGCATGATGATTTTATAGCATCATTAATATCAATGGTAAATGTCAAAGTACCCAAATGTCAAAGCATTTTCTTTACCTTACAAATACTCTTCTTATAACAAATGGTGTAGCACCTGTGAATTGATGATAAAGTCATCCTGGGATTTGAGAATTCACAACCACATGATAAAGGGGTTAAATCATCACCCCAGCTTATGTGGGAGCTCCCCAAATACTATGTTTCAAACAGCTGATTTTTTAGTTGAGCTAGTAATGTCAGTTTAGGGTTAATTAGAGTATTGCGATGTATAACTATTTTGCCAGTCAAATGTAAGACTCACCTAACAATTTGTTGAGCATGGATTCAGATCAGACTACTAGGCTGTGATGGTTATAGCTAATAGTTTTGTTGAATGAGTGATCAATTGGAAAAGAGAGATAACCACTCTATGTTTAGAACTTCATCATTGTACATTATTTCACACCATTTCAATAACTGAAACTTGATTAGTATATGTCTCTTTGTACATCTTCCAATGTTGGCCATTTCTGTCATTCTTCTCAAATATTCCTGCCAAAAGGAAATACTAGTGTTTTTCAGGCCATTCTCTCCTCAATCTCAAAAGTTGTTTTACTATTCCCAAGCTAGCAGTGTCTCCTTTGAGAATCTTTCATGGCATACCAACTGTTAACATCACATAGAACTTCTTAGTCTCTTCAGTCCACCCTCTCTACCTTCATCCCTTCTGTTTGTCCTTCCAGAGTTTTTGAATTATCACTGAGTGTTAGGCACAATGCCAGATACTAATAAGAAAGCTTTAAATGAGGCACGGTTTCTGTTTTCAGTATTTTAGCCTTCACCCTATGCCTTGCCATTGTTTTTGGAAGATTCTTATTCACATTAAGTTGTTTTCTCTGAGCGCCTGGGTGGCTCAGTCAGTTAAGTGTCTGCCTTCTGCTGGGGTCATGATCTCAGGGTCCTGAGATCTAGCCCCATGTCATCGGGCTCTGCGCTGAGCAGGGAGTGTGCTTCTCCCTCTCCCCGTCTCTCTGCCCCTCCCACTGCTCATGTGCACACTCTCTATCTCATATAAATACATTATTTTAAAAAAATTTTTTCTCTAATCCTGGTTTCCGGCTCCTTTGATCACTTCAAGTCTAATCACTTCTCTTGTCACTTCACTCCACTTTTTGTTTTTTTTCCCATGGCCACGATCCGCATCATGGTTTAGAATCTCATTTTTTGCTTAATTCTTTCTTCAAAGTTCATCTTAGCTACTCCTTTTCCATAAAAGTTGTTGAATTTCAATTCTTAAACCCTATAGCTTTTTCAATATATTTTATCAGAACATACATATCTATATGTATTAAATAATTTATCATTAAGTGTCTTACTTTGTACCAGGAAAATATTTTACTTTCATTGTTGGATAATGTGCTCACCATGAACTTCTCATATGTAGATTCATCTAAATAGCCTTTGAATCTGCATTTCTGTCTAGCACATCATCTTGTTAGCTATTCAATTATTTCTTGAAATAAATCTATCTTGTTTAAAACAATGGCAATGGTGTTATAGATAGTATTGAGTAAGGGACAGGTGGGGCTAGGTAGGGAAAAATAGATAGGGGGCTCCGGGATCAGGTTCACAGAAATCCCAAAAATGTGGAGGTGTAAGGGGTAAGAGAACACACCAGACCACCCTGCCATAGGTGTCTGAGGGGGAAATCTTATTTATAACAGGCTCCTGTGGTCAACAGAAAATAAGCAGACCCTAAAAAGAAGTAAGCCATTAAAGATGTTAACACTAGTCCTTAATCAATGGTGCTGCCGGTAGAGAAGTCAAAAAGATTGAAGTTCCCTGGTTAACTTTCTATAAAAGACCAACCCTAAAGGCCCTCAGTGGCAACCCTGTCAGACCCCCTCACTCCTGAGAGTTTTTTTTTTTTTGCTGTATCCTTGCTTAATAAAACTCTGTTGCTTTATTCACTCTCCTTTGTCTGCAAAATTCATTCTTTGAATCCGTGAGACAAGAACCTAGCTCTCCCACTTTAGTGTCACACATTAAGTTTGTTAATATACCTGGAGTGATCCAAATTATCCTAAAACAAGATTTTATTACTTACATCAAGCAAAATAAAGTCCCATGGAAAAAAAAATCGTTATCTTTGTCATATATATCTCGCACTTACATAATGAAATGGATATGATTTCTAATAACACATCTATCATAGTTATTTACAGTTACCAAGAGAGGCAGCATGATAATGTTGGGAAGAAGAATATTTGACTTTTAAATTTCTGCTGTCAGATGTTCCAGATCAATGAATATTTGCTGTGACAGAGTTCCGAGAGCCTCAATAACCTTTGTCCCTCATATGAATCTGTAGGACTTCTAATTCTGACAAAATTCTAGCAGAATTTTGTCCTCTCTTCTTAAAGCTCTCTGTGTTGGTGGCTGTATCTTATCAACCCTAAAAATCACAAGACTCCTTTCCTTTGTTCTTCAAATGAAAATAAATAAAGCATTTAAAAAGTTTATTTCTAAGGAAGGAAATAGCTACCATCAAAGTTCAGAAAATTGAAAATAAGTACTCTTAAATTGCTACTTCAACTGGACATAAATTCTTAGAAATCTGACAACCAATCTGAAGAATTGTAACGTACTTCCTTTGTAAAAGTCATAGGAAATAAGTTGCTGCAAAAAACAAAAACTATATATGTATATATATATTTCTAAGGTTAAGAAAAAAGCATAAAGAAAACAGTAGGCCTGATTCTAGGTCTTTTTCCATGGATTAAAAAAATATATTCAAGCTTTATTTTTTCATTTTTAAAATGATTACTGTTCACATGTTACAAATTAACGTGGGCTCATTTTCTGCTTTCTACATTTACATTTCATTTTCTTATACACTTAATCATTGAAGTATTTGTCCATGGCCGTGCAATAGAAAGATTCTGCATCTGACATATATTAAAGCACCTACACCCAGGCTTCTCCCAGTTCATGCTTTACTTTAAGCATGGACTGTCACAAGCAAAATTAAGCTAGCCTCCTCAAGTAGTCCCCAGTGGGCACAGAATCAAGACTGGGCTCTGTGCTCTGTCTGATTCCTTTGGCTGGAATTCTAGATACTGCTTTCCTTATGGTGAAATCAGTAAGGTTTTGGGCAAACTCTGAATTGGTGCTGAATGGGGGAGAAAACAAAAGGCTTTATAAATATTCAACATGTTAGGTAGCCAACTAGAGAAACTGAATATTAGTTCCCCAAGTAGATAAGGAAATAACTATATTAATTAGCTTTTGTAGACTAATTCCATAGCACAGCATTGTTCATATGAGAAATTATAGTCTGGTCTCCAAGCAACTGACTACTACTCACTACTCCTAAATAATAAAGAAATGCGAGGTGTTGTAAGTTGGATATGTCTAGTCATCATGATGGATTTGTAAAGCTCCTGAAAACATAATAGTAATTGGAGGTTTTTAAAAAATTAGAACTTAAAGGTAGGTTTTTTTTTTTTTTCATTTTTAATGTTCTTGGAAGATACTCTGCCAATGGGAGGGAGTATATGTAGATTTAAATCAACTGATTGCTTTTAAAACAATCTGTACTAAGTGCACTTGAAGTTTCTGCTTAGTGATGAGAGTTGGAAACAATGTATCCCCACCCTCATAGTAACAACAAAGCAGCTATAGAATCTGGAAGTTCATGAATATTTTTGAGCTCATCAAGGAGCTAATGTTGCAGGACAGCTGACAGCATGTAATTTAAATGACAGGATGTAAACCTTTGCATACTTGGGGCAGAAACAGACCCAGAACAATAAGGAAAATTTGGCAAAAATGGCTAACAACTTGTTGGCAGCTGCTAGGCTAGGGAAAGAGAATGGTTGACCCTAGGGGCAGCAAATATAAAGGATGTTTGTATCATTTTTCAGGCTATTTTTCCTAAATCACCCCTGGCAAGATTCCTGAGAAAGCTCCCTTCATGGTGATTGAGGAAAGGGAGCCACGGCCACCAAGGAAGAGAAACTAAATTGTGTCCAAACCCTTCTTCATCTCCCTCTTGCTGAGAAACATTTTTCCATGAGTCTCTCAGTTTCCCCACATCTTGCAAGTAGAGGCACAAATAGCCTTTTGTCCTAGAGTATCTGTCTGATGATATGTGTATACTGAAAAGCCTTGGAAGATAGAGATACTATCTCCCTCAGGAACAGAAAGTAGATATGTTTGCTGTCAGTATAACAAAGATAAAGTTTCTAATGGGACAAAAGTTAAGAAGGTTTGTTTGTGGCACCTTATAAATGATGACAGCTTTCTAGGTTTCATGTTCCTTACCTGTGACACCTCCCTCAACAGTGTTGCCTTATGGGAGTTGGGAGGAGGGGAGCAAAGGGAATTACTGTGAATATAAAGTTCCTGCTGCTTGCTTTGTTATGAGCAAATGTCTTTTGTCTTTGACCCAGGATTCCTGCATTTTCTACCCTCATCCATGTAAGTGAGGGAATATAACTTCTTAGCTTTACATAGGGTACAATTTTTTTTTTTTAGATTTTTTAGTTTTTGGCACATCCCTAGGGAACAAAATACTTAAGCTATGGAGTAAAAGAAACATACTTTGTTCCCCTCAGGAGTCTAAGGTAAAACACACTGCAACTGAAACAAATAATCTCTAAAGGAGGATCAGGAATACACGGTGGGCCCAGAACTTTAGCTCAGGAAGGTTCAGGACTGCTGAAAAGGTCACATCCTTAATACCTGGGATCAGAGGGCCCACCTAAGTCTGAGGCTTCTTAATCCTGATAACAGAGAATCACTACCCCCTCCAGACTAACAAGCACCAAATTACAGGTAAGAGCTCAATATTGCTGTGAGAATTGCAAGAGGATGGACAAAGCTCCCTGATGCATAGAACAAAGCAAGGACTTAAAGCTGAAGATGGAGATGATTGAGAAAAATTCCCTGGCAAATATACTCATACCTTAAATTCATGGTAAACAGAGGAACTTAAAATCTGTGTTGCACTGAGCATAACCATTGCAGCAATAAACCTAAAAACTAGCCACATTTCTTACTAGAATAACTATAGGCTCTTACACTGAAAGCACTGATGGAGGAATGATGTGCCCCTTTTTAAGAATAAAACCTATTTACCTTAGTCTCTTCTTTCCTACATAAGATGTCCAGCTTTAAAGGGAAAATAAAAAGGCAAACATATTAAAGGCAAGAAAGCCCACTTCCAAGAGACAAAACGAATCAGTACAATGACTCATATGTGAAAAAGATTTTGGAACTAGACAGAGAATTTTAAGTAACTATGATTAATGTGTTAAAGGCTCAAATAGAAAAGATGGGCAGCATGAAATATCAGACGCATAATTTGGGCATAGAGATGAAAAGTATAAGAATGGACCTAACAGAAATGCTAAAAAACAAAAAACACAATAACAGAAGTTAAAAAAAATTGCCTACAAATACTCCTTAGTTGGCTTGACCCGGCCTATGAAAGAGTCACTCAAGTTTAAGAAAGGTCAGTAGATACTTATGAGATTGAAATAGAATAAGGAAAAAAGGTAAAACAACAACACAACAACAACAAACAACAACCTAATGGGTGTGGAACGGTATCAAACGTCTGTGTAGCTGAGATTCCAGAAGGATGAAAGACAGAATGAGGCAGAAAAGTTTGTTATAATAGTTAAAAATTTGCAAAAATTAGTGACAGAGAATTCTCACAAATAAAATAAGCTTAAGAATATCTAGAGAGATCATCATCAACAACAAAATATACCTCGTTATATCATATTCTATTTGCTTTAATAAAAGACTAACAAAATCTTGAAGACACAGGGGGAAAATATATTGCAAATAGGCAAACAAAAATAATAACAAGTAGACATCTCATCAAAAAGCATTCAAGCCACAAAAACATGGCATGATGTCTTCAAAATACTGAAAGGAGGAAAAAAAAATGACCAACCCAGAATATCTCACAAAAATAGCTCTCAGAAATGAAGGAGTAATCAAGACCGTTCTGGACGACCAACAAAATCTGATAAGATTCATTGGTAACAAGTTCCACTACAAGGATATTTACAGAGTTTTCCATGAAAAGGCACTGTGAAACTGGGACAGAATCTTGGATCAACATGAAAAAATGAAGAGTGCTGGAAATAAAATAAAGATAAAAACTTGTTTTATTAATCTTAATCACTCTTAAAAATAAGTGACTAAGTAAAATCATGACCCATTTATTGCAAGTCTGCACTAATAAAAGAGTATAAATTTATGAAAGTAAAAATTCATGACAAAACTGGCATAATACTTAGGAATATAGTGTTGAGAGGTCTTTATAACAAGGGGTATAATATTATTTTAAGATAGACACTGATTAAATGAAATTAAATATATTCTAAGCCCTAGGGCAATCATTAAAAACATTTTTTAAATGAGTATACATAGTAAGTCTATAGTAGAGATATATTTGAATCATAAAAAAATGCTTAAACTATGAAAAGGATAAAAAGAAAATAAAATGTGTAAAGAACATATGGAACAAGTAAAAACAATTACCAAGATGGGTAGATTTCAATACAATCATATCAACATGCACATCACATGACAGTAGTATAAACACACCAATTAAACAGAGATTGCCAGATTTTACACAAAAGTTGGGAAAAAAAGCAAGACCCATTTATATACTATCTAAAAGAAATCTGACCTAAATGTAAAGATAGGTCAAAATAAAAGGATGACATGAGATACTTAGAGTAGTAAAAATTAGAGAGTCAAAAAGTAGAATGGTGGTTGCCAGAGCCTGGGAAAGGGAGGTGGGGAGTCGTGTTTAATGGGTATGGAGTTCCAGTTTTACAAGATGAAAAGAATTATGGAGGTGGATCGGGGTGATGGTTGTGCAACATTATGAACATGCTTTAAAACAGTTATGAACATGCTTAAAAATAATGGTAAATTTATAAGTGAACAATATTAAGCACATTCATACTGTTGCACAACCATCACCTTCATCCACTTCCATTATACACACACACACACTATACTATATATACTATCTGTCTACCACAATAAAAAAAATCAAAACATGCAATACCATCATTAACCAAAAGAAAGCTGAGGTATCTACATTAATATCAGGAAAAAAGTAGACTTCTGAACAATGAGAATTATCAAGGATGAAAACAAACATTAAATAACAACATAAGGGTCAAGTCTCTAGGAAGACATAGCAATTCTAAATAGCCATGTACCAAATAACAGAACTTTAAAATATATGAAGCAAAAACTGTTAGAACTGCAAGGTAAAATACCCAAACCCACAGTGTTAGCTAGAGCCTTCAAAACTGTTCTTTGAGTAACTGCCTGAATAAGACAGAAAATTAGTGTACACATAGAAGACCTAAGCAACACTATGAAACAATATAATCTAATAAATATATTCAGAGGACTTCACCCAGCAATAGTTTTCCTATCAAGAACATATTGAACACACTTTTTTATGGACACATAAAGAATACACCAAGATAGACCATATTCTAAAAAAAAAAAAAAAAGTTAAAGGATAAAAAATCATAGGATATATTCCTAAAATAATAGAATTAACTATAAATCTGTAACATATATCTGAAAAATCTTAAAATATTTGTGAATTTAACAACACTCCCAAATAACTGTTGATACAAAATGCAAGTGTCAAGGGAAATTTTAAAAAAATAAGAAAAGCAACAACATTTTGAGCTAAATGAAAATAAAAATACACAGTATCAACATTGGTAGGATGCAGCTTTATCAGTGCCTAGGTGTAAATTTATAGCACAAGTGCTAAGATCAAAAAGATGATGATCTCAAATTAGTGATCTGAACTTGTAAGAAACTGGAAAAAAAAAAAAACAAATTTGGCAGAAAGCAAAGGTGGTTCAAGATTTAAAAATCAATTTTTGTAATAATTTTAACAGAATAAAGAAGAAAACTATCATCTCAATATAAAAGTAATTTGACAAAACTGAATATGCACTGATAAAAACTGTGCAAATTTGAAATAGAGGGGAGTCTACATTTAATATAATAATAATAAGATGGAATGCTTTCTCAATAGGAAACCAGATAATAACGCCCTCCTTTATTACATACATTGAACATCACACTGGACTTCCTAGTCAATGCCATAAGGCAAGATAAACAAAAGGCATACAGATTGGGATGGAAAGCATAAATCTGTCTCATATCTATTAACAGAAAGCATGACTATCAGAAAAGCCCAATATTTAGGTGAACATAATCATATCATGACCCCAGTGAACATGGAGATTTGAATTATCACTGCTTTCCAAGAATTGCCACAGTAAATCTCATAAACACCATCTATGAGAAGCCTACAGCAAGTATCATTATCAATGGGAAAAAGCTGGAACCCTTTCCCTTAAGATCAGGAACACGACAAGGATGCCCACTCTCGCCACTGTTATTCAACATAGTACTAGAAGTTCCTTCCAACAGCAATCAGACAACAAAAAGGAGTAAAAGGTATTCAAATCAGCAAAGAAGAAGTCAAACTGTCTCTCTTTGCAGATGACATGATACTCTATATGGAAAACCCAAAAGAATCCACTCCAAAACTATTAGAAGCTATAGAGCAATTCAGTAATGTGGCGAGATACAAAATCAATGCTCAGAAATCAGTTGCATTTCTATACACAAATAATGAGACTGAAGAAAGAGAAATTAGGGAATCCATCCCATTTACAATAGCACCAAAAACCATTCGTTACCTTGGAAATAACTTAACCAGAGACGTAAAGGATCTATATTCTAGAAACTATAAATTACTCTTGAAGGACATTGAAGAAGACACAAAAAGGTGGAAAAATATTCCATGCTCATGGATCAGAAGAATTAATGCAGTTAAAATGTCCATGCTACCCAGAGCAAT
>NC_048224.1:105204283-105358978 GCF_002007445.2 Ailuropoda melanoleuca | reverse complement strand
ATTGCCACAGTAGTGATATCTCATCTTTATTGGAAACGTGGATAATGACAAGAATCTGCTTTCTGTTTCTGAAAAGCAAGTGTTATATATGAACTGTGAAAGGCACAATGTTCAGAATCTGAGGTGAGGAATGGAGTAAAACAAGGAGATTCTCATAAACCTAATGATAAGGAGAAACCTTTTCAGGAGCTTTGATTTATCCCTTAGCAATCCCAACCACAAAATTAGGAACATTGAAGACTGTGTCCTCAAGTCCAGGTCAGGCTCTCATAAACTGAATGTTTTCATTTATTAGGAACTTGCCTGACACTTCTGTGCTTTCAGTTGTCTTGTAGTACTTTGATTTAAGATATAATGAGTAAAATGGCTATATGTTGTTGGCAATTGAAAGCTATCATATAAGGATGACTTTCCTTACACATCCATTTAAAAGGCATATTTGCAACTAATGATGTACTGTATGGTGACTAACATAACAAAATAAAAGAAATAAAAAAAATAAAATAAAAATAAAAGGCATATTTGCTGGAGGACTTTAAATATAGATTTATGTCACTTTTGTCTGCTTAGATTTGATACTGTTACAACAAGGAGACGCATATATATCCTTCAGAAAACGCATGGCAAAATGCTACTAAATGTTTAGATTTGAGATATTACAAGTAGTCATAGTCAATACATAAGGTAGCTTAATGGATTCATTTTTATTTGTGGTAGACTTAATTCAGAAGCACAGACACAGAACCAGGAATATATTAATCTTCATTTTGTCATTGTCTTTTGGTTAGCCTACTTTTGTTTACATCTGTAACTCAGAACATGCTCTTACACATATTCTACCTTAAATGTACCCGAGATTTAACACAAGTACTGAGTTTTTCTGACTTACTCCACTGAAAGTGCCCTTCAACCTCATCTTCCATGCTTGTCATCTCTCTAGCCATGCTGGGTGCCTCACTTCATTCATAACCTTTCTCCCATCTTTGCCTTGCTAGGGCTCAACTAAAAAGTCATTTCCTCAAAGAGACATCTTCTGACCTTCTGATTTAAATTATGTAACTCCCTCTTCCATTTATTCCTTCTTATCATAATTGGCCATTACATATTCATCACTCTATTATTAAGTGCCAGTATCCCTCTCTAGATCGAGAGTTCCATTCTGATAAAATAAATGCGTGTGTGGTTAATCATTTTGTGTATATGGTCTAGCAGAATTGCTGGCACACAGAAGATGCCAACCTCAACACCTGCTTCTTGCCTAATCTTCCTTATTTTAAGAAAGAAAATCAGGCCAAAAGATGTGCCTCCTCCCTTTCTTTCTCACCTCTTTGCCAAACTATTGGCAATTCCTATAAGCTCTACCTTCAGATACACACTACCTTAAAATATGCACTACCTTAAAATATGCACTATAAATTATTCATCTCAGTACTTTTCACTTCCTTTTCCACCAGCATGCTACTCCAACCCTTTATCTACTGCCTGGGTTACTGCAGTAACCCTCTAAATAGACTATCTGCTCCCTTCTGGCTCCCAGTCTCTAGAAACTTTTTCCAGGAGCAAGAATGAATCTCTAAAAATATAAATATGGTCATGTTGCTCCTTTCCTCAAATCTCTCCAGTATCCTCCCATCACACCCAATGCCTACCCAAAGGTTAATAAAGCTTTTAGTGATCTGCTTTCTAATCTTGTTCATCCCTTATGATTCTTGTTTTTGCACTCCCACTCCAACATTCTGTGCTAGGCACCATGACTCATGTGCTCATCAGGTCTTTACTTCAGTGTAACTTCATCAGACAAGTCTTGCTTGTCCATCCTTTCTAAGAAGTTCCACAATAATTTGTTTCCAGCTCATTGAGATATTATTGACATATAAAATATGTAACTTTAAGGTGTGCAATATGATGATTTTATTTTCCACAATCATTTTCTACCTGCGGATTGCTTTTTCTTTTTACTTTATGCAACTTCATACTCTCTGTCATTTAAGCATTTATTGTTTTGTTTATGTCTCTTTTCACTAGATTATAAACTTTTAAGAGTATGGATTTTGTTGTTTTGTTTTGTTTGAATTCACATAGACTTTCCAAGCAACCATTAGGTTCTTGGTAAATTCTGTTGAATGAATAAATAGATGTTCAACAAATAGTCCTTAATAAATGAATGAAATAATGCATGAATGATTAAATTAAAACTGACAAATTGAGGTTGTACAAGGAGTCATTCTCTTTGGCAGGTAATAAGCTACACCCAGGGAAGAGCAAACTTTCCGGTTGAATGTTCCAGTGTATTAAATATGCATCTATGCATCAAGTTTTATTTATATGTCCATAATATTTGTTATATTAGTCCATACACTTTTTAATGATTTCACTTATCTGCTGGATTAAAAAAGACCCTGGATTTTTATAGGTTATCATATCCTGTCTCATATTTTTTGCCAAGCATTCAAAATTTTCCACAATCTAACTGTAATCTTTTACATACAGTACATCATTAGTTGCAAATATGCCTTTTAAATGGATGTGTAAGGAAAGTCATCCTTATATAATAGCTTTCAGTTGCCAACAGCATATAGCCATTTTGCTCATTATATCTTAAATCAAAGTACTGCAACTAACATCTCTTTCGAATCATCCAAAATGTTAAAAATCATGCTGACACCAAGCACACATCTTAGTTTCTAATACCATTCTCCAGTAAAAGAAAACCGGAGCTCTTTTTGAAATGACTGACGGGCATGGACAGGGACTATATAAGATGATCTTGGATTGTCTTGTCAGAAAGCAAGAACATGTTTGATAAAAAGTCACCATAATAAAAGAATTTGTCAAAGGAGGCAGAGAAACCAACTAAAAGACTTCCAAATAACCAAAACTGGAACAATTTTTACAGCGAAACAAATTAAGTAGAATTAGATTATAACCCAAAGTATAAAATAAGTATCCTTGAGTCCCTACTGATAAAAATAAATGGTTGAATAAATAAATCAATGGAGGAAAAAGAGAAATCTGTGCAGAATTCTAAAATATTTATGTATTTCCTCTGCCCTCAAGGTGGTGGAGCATAACTCTCTACTCCTTAAGGGCGTAGGGAATTCTTTTCAAAGAGTACAGGATCAAAAGGAGGGAAAAGATTTCCTTTACCGTGGAGAAATCTGACAAACACTACCTCAACCAGGTGATCAAGGTCAACATCAACAGAGATAAGTCATGTTATAAGCATGTGCCCTTAATATAATATAATGACAAAGACACTTTTCCTCTGTAGTCTTCTTCCCCCAAACCCATACCCCAGTCTAATCATGGAAGAAACATAAGACAGAGAGGAACTGTCTACAAGATATCTGACCAGTACGCCTCAGAAACTGTCACGGTCATCAAAAACACGGAAAGTCTAAGAAAGGGCCATGGTACAAAGTAGGCCAAAGAGTCATGATGACTAATGGTAATGTAGTGTCCTATATGAGGCTCTGGAACAGAAAAGACATTAGATAAAACTAAAGAAATATAAATAAAACATGAACTTCGGTTAATAAGAATGTATCAATATCTGTTCCTTAGTTGTGACAAGCATACCGTGCTAATAATGTAATATATTAATAACAGGAGAAAGTAGGTGTGGGTACATGGGATCTGTACTCTATTTGTGACTTTTTTGTAAATCAAGAAGAAAAATATTTTAAAAAAATATTCTGTGCCTATAGCTGGTAACTGATAAAAATATTAGAAGAAATTTGGGACTAGACATAGACCCAGAGTCTCTCATTTTATGAATAAACTTCCCCAACTACCTGGAAATTTTTCATAAATCATTTCTAAGCATTTCTATTTATTGTAGATACTTATTTTGATTTTTATTTGCCCATGTCAATTCCAAGGATGTGAAAGAATACTGAAAGTATTCTAATGAAAGAATACTAGGTAACAATCTCCTAAAAGTTATGTGAAGTTTGAAAGCTTAGGAAGTTAATCTTTGAATAGCTCAGACTTGAGTGAATACACCTAAGGTGTATTATCTTGGTGGTATTCATGTGTCGAATATTTCTAAATCACATGTACCTTTTCCTGCCATATTTTTACTCAGTAATTTTTGAAAGATATATTAATGCTTCTTACTATTTTTGTGTAAGGTGAAATAAAATGGAGTCACTTATGTCAAGCAGTTTTAAAATGGAGCTGGGAGGCCATTAAGGAGGTGGGCCTTGTCCTCACCTGGTGCAGCCATAAACTTTGGAACTGAACTGCAAATATTCCAAGGAGTCCGCGCAAACAACTGCAGTTTGCTACAGTAACAGATTTTTGCTTGGTGACCAGTTATGTTCGGCCAAAATTAGTTTTCCACCACGAGCACAAATCAGAATCCCTTATAAACAACATGTACGTGCATTCCCTGTTGTCTTAAACTTTTGTTCCGCTAACTGTTGTTAGCAGGACACAATGTGGGTAGCTACCCAAATTTGTGCTCCTCCAATTGCGCTTCTGACACCTCAAATAAATGCTTTTATTTTATTTCAGTTCTGCCTATTTTCTCCAGGGACATTTCCAAGTAGAAAGATTTAATAGCCTAGTGAGTTTGGAGGAGTTTTCTTACCATTCAAACTATGCATATAGTAAAAACTTATTTTGTTTGTAAGGTCCAATATCTTTTACTGCTGAGCTCTCTGTGACTTGTGTCACAGGCATGAGCTCTCCGAAAATCGTTCTTGTCCTCCACAGCCTTGTATCACCTGTTTTACTTTGACCATGGAGACCTAATGCAGCGTAGCATTTGACCAAGGAAATAACTTGTTCATTTTTATTCTTGCTTTAGAGAATTGCTTTGTTTCTTGTCTTGGCAGGAGAGGAGAGTGCCTACAAGATGATATTGAATCAGACTCAAAGCCAATGGGTTTGGGTCATTAGCTTATGTGCCAAGTAGCAGCTTCACATTTGGCCTGAAACCAAAGACATTTTTTTAAAACTCCTAGTGCCAAATGTCTTTAATAATTTATCCTCCTCCTCATCATCAGTATTGCTTTACCACTTCAGATATGCCACTTTGATAAGCCTTCAATTTCATGTTATACTTTAAAAAGTTTGGCTCTAAGGGGGAGTGATTAGTCATAATAAATATAAGTTTAATATGAGTATATTTTTATTAACTTATAATAAATGTAAGTTAAATATAATTGAAGGGATATTATCTCTAAGAGTTTTGCAGTTAACTCCTGTAATAGGGTTTACATCATCTAGAGCCTAGAATTTGTTTTCAATGCAGGCTGTTAAATATTTAACATATATTTATAAAATTTTTGAAGACAACAAGAAACAAAATTTAAATAATATTCACAAGACTCACATGAACGCTTTTATTTTCTGAAATAATTTCCTAAATAGATTTATGCATTTATTTTCATCAGTTGACAGACCTATGTGACAATGCAAGTCCATTAATTTTTAAGATCGAGAAGTTTGTTTTTCTTTCCTATGTCAAGAACTTCTTAATATAAAAAGACTGACAATTGGCATAATAATGTACAAAACTTGGCAAACGATATATTAATCTGTTTGGCAATGTACCAAATTACAGCTAAACCTCTGTGCCAGCATGTTAATGCTTTTGTGCTTGTAGTGATCGTTTTTAATTTGTCATAATGGCAGAAACAAATCTGTTAGCCTGTAATAGTTCTTCACTATGTAGCAAACAGTGATGTTTCAACTCTGTTGCATCTGTTTCTTAAACCATTGATGGAACTCATTCACCCTGACCAGTTTCTTTGGTTTTGCAATGTTACAATATGACATTTTTCTGTACAAGAATGCATACATCACAGGATCACTTTTAATGTAACTAAAATTTTCAGTATTCATTTTATTATTGCTGTCAGTAGCGAGGCCCCTGGATTATGACTGACTTGTATAGAACTTCAAAGACCTTCATTGTACTAAAGAATTCTCCATGGATTAAATGCCATTTAATGAAACTTTATTCATTAGTTGAATGGTCATAATGAAAGAGGTGGTACACTTGTACTTATTTTTTTATTTATTTTTATTCATGAGCAATAGTTAAAGCATATGGTACTTTTTTTTTCCTGAAAGATCTTTAGTTATCCTTTCAGTCATTCATCACCAGCATCACTTAAGTTTCTATAGTGCCTTGGGACTGACGGTTTTCAATGATATTTTAGTCCTTTGGGCCTTAGGAATTGTGCAGAGAGAGAGAGCAACGAAGTGTGTCAAAGCAAAAATTGCACCAAAGTTAAGCAGTTAAGGAAGACTTTGTTCAAAGCTGTTGCATGAGGGTAAAGAGATTGAACTCAACTTCACTGAAATGAAAGGCAAGAGAATTTTTTTAAGAGCTGAAGCAGGGAGATGTGTAGGCCACCTATGTTTGCTCATGGACGTTGCCCAGAGAAAAGGTAAACTTCCTCCTATATTCATACAGAAGATAGTTTTACAACTTGGAGCAAAGTTAGGCTCCTACCTTCCCACTGAGACTGGCAAATAGGGGCATCTTCCTTGATGATTACATCCCAATGAGATGGTTTTCGGGTCCTTGAGAAAGACATTCTTGGGTTGTAAAACTGTCAAAAGGCTTTTGAAAATGATTTGCATCTTAAAGGGTCAGAGGAAGAATTTATAAATTGTTTTTTGTTGTTGTTTTATTGTTGTTTTTAATGGTCTAAGAAAGGAAGGCCATGACTTCTGCTCAGGAAGAAACCTGTCTAAAATTTAATAACCTAAGATAAATGTTAATGTTGTCTTGGTGCATAGATAGATGATAGATAGATAGATAGATAGATAGATAGATAGATAGATGATAGATAGATGTCCTTAGATGATTCTGAGATGTAGCAAGAGTTGAAGGCCACTGCTCTAAAGCAACTTTATCAGGTGGTTTTCTGAGAATAGATCCAGGTGCTTCAGAGGACAGAAATGGTGAACAGCCTCTGGTAACCATCAGTTTCTTCTCTATAGCGAAGAGTCTTTTCTTGGCTTGCCTCTCTCTCTAATGGCCTTTTCTTAAAGATGGATTGACTTCATAGGAACTGGGGATATTAGTTTGCCGCCACCTAATATCTCCTAATTTAATTTCTGAGACCTGAAATCCCATATAGTTTTTTTTTTTTTTCCGCTTTCCTTTCCTCCCTAGGAAAATCCAAATATTCCTTAAAGGGGAAATAGCAAAATCAGATCCTATTAGCCATTTATTTCTTCTTTTAAATAAACTGATTAAACCATTTCTTAAGAAGAGGATATGATGTGAAAGGAATAGTTTACTGTTTCGGCAAGGCTGAGCACTTTGTAATGCAGAATGGAGCGTCTAAAGATGAGGCTAAGATAGCCCATGGACAGATTTTCATTTTTGCACATATTTTCCTAACATTTGGGATGATTCTGCTTATTTTAGCTATTTTACCACATAGAAATTGCTAGTGAGTTATCTCAGAGATGAAGTTTTTGCATCCTTAACCCCTTTGTCATAGCCACTGTGAAAGAACCATTTTATCAAAATATAAAAACCTCCATTTGCTCTTTCCATTTCCTATAGCTTGGTTCATTGGATATGTGATTCATTCATTCTTTTACTTATCCATCCATTTGGTACCTACTGGATGTAAGAACACAATACCAAACAAGGCAGAATCCCTACGTTTAGGATCCTTAGAAAAACACATTTATAAATGCATAATTATTGGCACAGGTAATAATGCTACAATCAATTATGGACAAAGCACCCAGTGATAGAAGATTGCTAGAAATTCAAACTGGGTTAGACCCTTCACTTAGAAGTAAAGGGATATAGAGTAGTAAACTGAAGAAACAGACCAAGTTAGAAAAGGACACGAGTTATCAGGGAATCCATAGTAGTTCATCTTGGCAGAATGTTTGTCTTAAAGCTTTTTTATTTTGATGTGTTTAACCCTGTCCTCTAGTGCTTTTATTATCACTTAGAAATTTAAGTAGGATTTGCAGAAATAAAATGGAGAACCACTGAACAAGACAAGGGAAAGAGCACAAGCTTTGCACTTACAGAGTCTTGCTTAGATTACTGAGTCTACCGCTTTTAGACAGATGCTCTTAGGTAATGATTTATTCTGGGTGTCAGTTTTCTTCTGTAAAATGGGACTGTTACAGTTCTTGCCTCATGGGACGGTGAAAATGAAGTATGTATGTAAAGGCCTCAGTAAGGTGACTGGCTACTGTCAGAACCTGGTAAAAGTCTAATGTTGTACTTACCACCATTAAATAACTTGGAGTTCTCCAGGCTGTGCCGTGGAATGTCTGGTGGGAGCCATAATACATTTTTACTAAATTACAGTGTCACCTGAGGCTGATCTACTTGTAAGGAAGCCACTTGCAGTTTATTTGTGATTAATACAAATTTATATATGGGGAAAAAGAATAATTCTTTTAAAACTTTATTTGGTATTATTTTCTTCCAAATACTAGGGTCTCACTAGTAAAAGAGGACTATCAACTTAAATATGTTTAAATTCTGTAGGGGATATAATTCAGTGAGGACCCTAAGTATTATAAAGAAAACAATAATATAAAGTCCCAGGAAAAATAATTCTAGCAGAAATCATTTAAAATTAAAGATTTTGATTTTACTTTAAACAACTTTTAGAGTAAGTTTTATTCTGTGCAATCTTTACTAAAATTCCCAAGTCCTTATTTTCCTAATCAAAATATTAGGTTTCACATTGGTTAGACACTTCTATTTCATATATTACAGAGGTCTTAAAGTCTATGGAATTTAATAAACTTACCATTTACTTATAGTAAATTAAAAAATCAGAACCCTGAAGTGATGGAATGGTTAATAAGTCTCACGAGTTGAGCAATTTGCTACAAGTGACCCACTAAATCTGAATGAACCACATTTGCACATCATTAGTATCTAATGGTTCAGTCAATACCAGGGATTTTTATGGCAATATGAACCTGCTTCTCCTCTAAAGCTATATATAAGGGCTTTCAAAGATGATTTCACATTTATTTATTATGTGGGCAGAGTAAAATATGGTTAAATATACTGTCATATGTAATCAAGTATTTAAAAATACATTAGTCCCCCTATATCCATGGTTTCACTGTCCATGTTTTCAGTTTACACATTGCAGTGTAATCACTGTCCAGAAGTAGCTGATTCTCCTGATGACTGGTCAGAAGGGCAGTTGTATCCTAATGCTCCATCACAGTGCCTATGTCATTCCTCTCACTTCATCTCATCGTGTAGGTGTTTTATCATCACACATCATCACAATAAGAACAGTGAACACAGTACAATAAGGTATTTTAGGAAGAGAAAAACCATAGTCACATAACCTTTACTACAGTATATTTTTATAGTTATCCTATTATCAGTAATTGTTGTTAATTTCTTACTGCGCCTAATTTCTAAATTGAGAGAGGCATGTAGAACCCAGTCAGTTCTCTGAGATAAGCAGATGGTACAGGGAGTACTAAGCCAAAGTGGCTAGAATCTGCAAAACAAACTGTTGGAGAAGACAAGGGTGAACCAGGTATCTGTAAAGGATCCCTCTAGAGTATTTAACTAGGTAGAGTGGTCTATACATGTTGATTAGATCCTGTTGGTCAGTGATATTACTGAGTTCTTTTATATCCTGGATGGTTTTTTTACATAATTGTCTTATCAATTATTGGCTGAGGGGTATTAAAAATATCTAATGATCATTGTGGATTTGTCTGTTTCTCCATTCAATTCTATTAGTTGTTTCTTCACATATTTTTTTAACTTTTTTTTTGATAGATAAACATTTAGAATTGCTATGATTTCTTTGTGACTGATCCTTTGTCAATATATAACAGCCCTTTATGCATGTGGTAATTTCCTTTGCTCTGAATTCTGCTTCATTTGATATTAATATAGCCACTCCTTCTTTCTTTTAATGTTTGCACAATATGCATTTTTTCATCCTTTTATTTTCCAACTACCTATATAATTATGTTTGAAGTGTGTTTCTTACAGACTACATACAGTTATGTATTTTTAATCTACTCTGCCAATCTTTGGTTTTTGAGTGGCATATTTAGGCCATTCACATTTAATATAATTAGTGATATGCTAGGCCTATGTCTGACCTTTTATTTTTATTTTCTCTGTTTGTCATATCTCTGTTTCCTTTTACTTGCCTTTTCTGTTATTTGAATGTTTAGAATTCTGTTTTGATTTATTTTAAGCCTTTTTGAGTGTATCTATTCATTTAGCATTCTTATGATTATTCTACCTATGAGATTATATATACGTTACTTATTATAGTCTTCTGCTGTTGTCATTTCACCATCTTGAGTGCTTTAGCTCCCCATCTTCTTTTATTCTCTTCTGTTTGCAATATACTTGTCTTAACTATTTTCTTTGCATACATTTAGAACCACACTGGACAATATTATAAATTTTTCTTCACTTTTAACGTATGATTTTTAAAAATCAAGAGAAAAAGAAAAATCCTATTGTATTTACCTATGTTTTTGTATGCTGTGTTTTTTATTCCTTCTTAATATCCCAATTTTCTTTTTTTTAGTTGTTCTTTTTCTTGTTAGAAAACTTTAGCCATTTTTAGGATAGATCCACAATTAAAGAATTCTCTTTTACTTTATTTCAGAATGTCTTGATTTCCCCTCTATTACTGAGGGATATTTTTACCATGTATAGAATTATAGATTGGTATGGGTTTGCTTGTTTGTTTATTTGTTTGCTGGTTTTTAAGCAGAACTAGAAATACATTTTTGTTACTTCCTCTATCCTCAGGAGTTTCTATTGAGAAATCCTTTGCCATCTAACTGTGTTTCCCCCTATAGATAAGATGATGATTTTTTTTTCTGCCAGCTTTCGAGACTTTTTCTTTCTCTCATTTTCAGAAGTTTAAATATCAAATGTTTTAAGCATTGATTTCTTTCAGATTATCCTATTTGGATTTTGCTGAGCTTCTTTAATTTTTTATTTATTTTTTACTCTATGATAGGTTTTTCTAAACATTTTAAATAAATTTTATTGCATTCTTTATATGCTAAGAGTATTTTTTTAATCAAAAAGGAGTTTTGAAATGTTATAGAATGTCCTTTGGTTATTTTGGTAAATTATTATCTATGAAGAGAACATAACATGGAAGCCAGAGTATAGGTTTTGTGGCCAGACAGACCCAGGCTCAAATTACACCCCTGCCTCTTAGAATTGTGCAACATTGTTTGCTCAGCTTCTTGAATCTGTAGGTTTACTTATTTAGCCAAATCTGGGGAGATTTTGGACATTATTACTTCAAGTACCATTTCAACCCTTCCCTCGTCTTCCTTTGCTAGGATATCAATCATGCAAAAGTTGATAATTTTGTTATAGCCCCACAGATCCATCGATATCCATTTACTGTTTCTCAATTTATTTTCCCTCTGTTATTTAGATCATGTAACTATAGTTCTATCTTCCAACTCACTGAATCTTTCTTCTGTCTCCTCAGTTCTGCTACTGAACCCATCTGCTGAATTTTGTATTTTCAGCTCTCAAATTTTCATTTGGCTCTTCTTTACGTCTTCTGTTTCTTTGCCAAGACTTTCTATTTCTGCATTTGTTTCAAGCATGTTCTTAATTGCTCACTGAAATGTATTTAACATGGCTACTTTAGAGTCCTTATCAAATAAATCTAACATTGCAATCATTTGATGTTGGCATCTATTGATTGTCTTTTTTCATTCAGTTTGAAATCTTCCTGGTTCTTAGCATGATGAGTGATATTCTATTGAGATCTAGACATTGTGGGTGTTATGTTATCAGACTGGACCTTATATACACTTCTGTTTTAACTGATTTCCTCTGACACCACTCTGGCAGAGGAAAGGAAAACATTGCTATCATATTACTTCCAGTTGGATATCATAGTCCAAGTTTCTACTTGGCTTCCATTGTCATTCAATGTGAGAGTGCTCCACCTTACTGCTGGCAGGGGTTGGGTTTCTAGTCCCTGTGTTGTCTCTAGGGTGGAAATGGCTTTGTTAATGTTGGATGATGATAAGAGTCCTGACTCTCTACTGTTTTTCCTCTGACAAAGCCCAAGCAGGGGGGTATGGGGAGAGGTATCTCATTATCACCAAAAGAAGTCTAGACTTCCCTTGTGGTCCCCGCTGGCATATATAGGTAAGGCTCATTGCCACCCAGAGGGAATGAAATTCTCCAGTCCCTGCTTGGCCTTCCCTGACACCAGTCTTACAGGGGTGTGGGAAATTTCATTATAGTCTCATAAGTATGTGAGTCTGCATTCTTTACTCTCCCTTTGCTGGTGTGGAAGGGAGTAAAACCAGTTTTTTTTTTTCTGTGCTGTTTGACTAGATTAGAGCAATTATTATTTAAAAGTTTTATATCTTGCTATTCTTTCTCTTTCCTGGTCATTCAGCTACAGTGAATAGTTTTTGTTGGGTACTTTTTATCTGGGCCTGTTGCAGTTATATCTCCTAGAGTTCAGCTCTAAGTCTAAAATATAGAAAGCAAAAAGTAAAAATAAAATAAATATACAAACATTTTGTGTTGTTACTCAGGTCCCAAAGTCACTACATAGCCTTCCTTCTCTTTCTCAGAATCTTATATTTTTCCTTTTGATTTTAAACAATATTTGGTTTATAATTTTGAAATCCTTTAAATTCTTGAATAGTATTGGGATATTACAACATAATCTATTATCTCCATTTTTTCCCCTAGTGCCTTATTTATTATTGCCTAATTATATTTAAAGTGTCATACATTTGTTAGCTGCTTCTCCTGAGGGTTTAGTGGGGTAAAGACTGATCAATTAGTTCTCATAAACATTTTGCATACAGCTTTAGTGAATAATAATCTACATATGAATAGAAGGTAAAAATCAAGTTGAGATAATATCTGTATATGAATGATAGCTTTAACCCAAAACAACCACCACAACACCAGCAACAAAATGAATATACAAATACCAGCAAGTTAATTATTTTAAAAGCAAGGACATAGAGAGATAATGGAAGGACTAGAGGCAAATGGCTAATAAAGTACAGGCAGATATTTCAATCATATTAGCAAACAAAAGTCAACAATACTATTTGTTCACTAATTCTTTTGAAGAAGATTGTAGGTGAGACCAGTGAAAGTATTCTCTGAGCAACACTTTGATTTGTCTTACTAATTCAATGAAATGTTGCTGAATTTTTTTAAAGTATCTTGAAACTATAATATCTTTTAAAATGTTTAAAAACTGGCTCATATATCTACTGATAATAAGTCTGTAAAAAAGGACATAATATCAATGTAAAACATTGAATAAATATAGCATTTTCTAATACATCAATTGGAATCAAACTACTGTCTAACAAAATGAGAATGGTAAAGTATATTATGAATTTATATGATATATATTATCAAAAAATGTTTATCAAAGGATTTATTGACAGGGAAATACAAAAGGAAAACTAATGTATAGAATGGCATACACAAAATGAACTTAGCAATGCAAGATACATAATATATGCACATATCCAATTACTTAACACCGTTAATTAATCCCCTAGTGACAGAATTTTAGAAAGATGAAATAAGTAAAAACACAATTACTGTCAGACTAAACCATTATGATTCTATATGCTTTATTATCTGTCCCATTACATTTCTAAAGGCTGTCAGTTGCTCTTTTTTTTAATCTTTTAAAAATTATTCATTTGTTTATTTGAGAGAGAGAGAGAGAAAGGGAGGGAGAGTGCAAACAGGTTTGGGGGAGAGGGGCAGAGGGAGAGGGAGAAGCAGATTCCGCTGAGCAGGGAGCCCAGTGTGGCGCTTGATCCCAGCACCCTGGGATCACGACCAGAGCCGGAAACAGATGCTTAACTGACTAAGCCACCCAGGCACCCTTGTTGCTCTTTTTTATGGATATCTTACTTTCTTACACCCTAATGCTTTTTTTTAAGATTTTATTTATTTATTTGAGAGAGACAGAGATAGCAACAGAGAGCACAAGCAGGAAGGAGAGGGAGAAGCAGGCTCCCGCTGAGCAGGGAACCCGACTTTGGGCTTGATCCCAAGACCCCAGGATCATGACCCAACTCGAAGGCAGATGCTCAACCGACTGAGTCACCCAGGCACAACCCGCAATGCTTTTCCAGAGCATTTTAAAATCAATTTATTTTAAGATCTTAGCTGCATTTTAAAAAAAAAAAGGTTAAGTTTTTTATTTAAATTGCAGTTAGTTAACAAACAGTGTAATATTAGTTTAGGTGTACAATGCAGTGATTCAACACTTCTGTACAACACCCAGTGGAAAACACTTATTAATCTCATACACACAAAAAAATGGAATTAAAAACATTTTCATGAGTTTTTCTAATCCATTCTTTTGTGTATATGAGCTAAATAAATGTTTTCCAGTATACCAATTCTCACATGGAAAAGGTCTTGAGGGACATTCATAAGTTTAAATGCAAAGTAAGTAACTTCTGGTAGAAAAAGCGAAGGTGTGGATACACTCAGGTTGAATGGAAAATTAAGTGTTCTGGTGTTAATTCAAAATTAATATGAACTTTCCACTTTAATATTTGACAAAAGAAATCATTAATTGTTAAATTAGATACATATTTTTTCTAAGTTGCTGTCCTAGAAAAAGAGAAAGTGAATTTTGACTGGTAAGAAATAGGAAGGGAAAAAAAAGTTGAGAAAGAAATTTTGCAAGATATTAAGATTTGATTTATGCTTACCTGATTCCCAAGACTATCTTTCTCACCATTAAGCTATAATGAAACCTTCCAGTGTAGGCTGTCAATTTTTGTATTCCCAGTACTACAAAGGCCTTGGGAAATTTAGATTCCCCATTTAAAAAAACAAAAAAACTGAGACCCAAAGATTTTGGCATTGAAAATGAAAACAAAAATTTCCTTTGTGTTTCCATGTAGGTATAATTTTTTAAAATCATAAAACAATGTGATTAGGGTAGTCAGAAAAAGGGTAATAGTTTTTAAATTATATCTGTATTTTTATATTGTTATTTAATTTGTTGTAAATGCATTCACATTAATATGATATCTGACAGCTGGTATCAGACTTAAGAAAATTGATGTGTTTTATTATAGACATTTCCAGACACATTTTAATGACTATCATTTCAAAGTGGAACATATCAGATTACTATGAGCTGGATATAAGGAAAGAGACAGCAGTGGCATGAAAAAAACTAGAAGATATGGGGAAATTTGACATTTGATGATAGCTACTACGTCTGAAATCAATATTTTTAATAAAAGTCTTGATTAACCAATCAAATGTTTTTCTTGGCCCTGCATAGTTTGTGCACATTTAGGGAGTGAATGATAACATGCAAAAATAGCATATAATTTTTAAAAATTAAAATAGAAATTACTTGAAGTTCCACTTGTAGAATTTATCCTTTTAAAAAACATATACGAAGTGTATAACATTTTATGGGGCACCTGGGAGGCTCAGTCGGTTAAGCGTCTGCCTTTGGCTCAGGTCATGATCCTGGGGTCCTGGGATCAAGCCCCACATCGGGCTCCCTGCTCAGCAGGGAACCTGCTTCTCCCTCTCCCTCTGTCTTTGCTGCTCTCCCTGCTTTTGCTCTCTCTCTCTCTCAAATAAATAAAATCTCAAAAAAAAAAAATGTACAAGAAGTGTATAACATTTTACAGGGTGCCTGGGTGGCTCAGTTGGTTAATGTCATGATCTCAGGATCCTGGGATCAAGCCCTGTATCGGGCTCCCTGCTCAGGGGGGAGCCTGCTTCTCCCTCTCCATGCCCCGACCCCCCATGCTCCCTCTCTCTCTCTCTCTCTCTGTCAAATAAATAAATGAAATCTTTTTTTAAAAAGTGTATCACATTTTAGAATTTTGTATTTGGAACTATAGTTATTGTTTTACCTTCTGATGTCTGTCCTCAAACACAACAATTTTGCTTAAGCTGCAGAAACAGAAAACTTTAATTGAAAACTAAAATACAATTTTTACAAACGTCCTTCATTGACAGTAAGTTTTTATTGCATATCTTTCAGACAAGGTCCTTATTAGAGGGATTTGTGTCATTAAGAGAGAATTTAGAAAAAAAAAAAAAAAACCTAGATCTTATTTTGCAACTTATTAGTATTTCTGTGACTGTCATAAGAGAATTTTAAGGGAGTTAAAATCCTGCATAAAATAAAACGATTCCAAAATTCAAGGTATTTGAAAGGTTTCACTGTGATTTGATTATATATATATATAATATCTATCTATCTATATATAGATATCTATATATAGATAGATAGATATTTGGATGGTAGAACAAATAAGTGATAATCTAAGAATGGACTCAAGGAGATATGGGAATATCTCTATAATTAGAATGAGTTGGAATGAGGAAAAGTCATAAGAGTATTAAGTACATGCCATTGTTGTGTGCATGGAGTCAATATTGTAATCTCTATGTTGCTAAATCTCATTTTAAAAATCTAAAGTATGCCTGATTATCTCCTCACATGGGAAGAAAAAATCCTTTAGAAATAAGGTATTGCCTCAAGTCACAAGTAAAGAGAGAAACTTTTGGAAAAGGGGGAAATAAAATTTGTATGTACATAAAATCATGAGTCATTTTAAAACTCTGATAACTTTCTAAAAATATGTATGATTATATTAAACTGTGTGTGAGAAAAGTGAAGGCATTTAAAATTGCTGTAAAAATTGTGATATTTAATTTGTAAAATTTGAACATGTAGTTAAGTAACTTTTTTTTTAAACAAAAATTTTTGTATTGTGAGCTTTTCAGGTATATCCCTAGCACCGTGTTTGAACTATAGCAGACTCTCAGTGAATGGCTTTTAGATAAATGCTATGTTAGTTTCTGCAGATTAGCTCACTTGGCACCCTTTCTAAACCCCTTCCCTTTAGTGCTCCTTCACCATGGTGGCTGAACTCTAAAAAAAAAGAAAAATCCAGAATCTTTCACAGGAAGTCTCTCCAGATGACTTCAGTTGAGCCAAGTAGATATATTCATGTGAGACTTGAAAGCAGAATTGAGTAATGTGGCATGGTAGCTGGCCATGAGAAGACATGGTACAAGCATCCGTTTCTCTTAGGATAGCTCTGGCAAAGTTCTTGTTCTGCCTCTGGTGTTCTAGGGGTCAAGTACTAGGCATTAACTTAGTAGGTTTTCCATTGGGACAGTCTCAGTTACTCTGGTACTTCTGGTTGTGTCATTCCAGGGTTGCTGCACTGTTGTTTAAGTGTTAAGCCATGCTATTAATCTTGCTGTATGCCCTTGCCAAGGTATGTGTTCATAGAGTTATGTTTGCTCAGAGGGACTTATTTTCTAATTCATATAAACTTGCCTTAAAGGCTTGTTGGGCCACCCTCATTACTAACCATATGGCACTGGACCTTGATCATCTGATCTTTCTAGACATTGTGTATAGAAACTAATACATTGTAAGATATTCTTTAAAAAAATTATTGTATTAGACTCTGTTGTCTGTTAACTCCGAAATCTAACCAAAATGAAGCTCTTGCCCTTTTACTTCATGCCTGGTAGTAATATTTGCAACTCAATGTGATTCTATTATTTGTGTGTGTGTGTGTGTTTCTTGTTTATCTACTTACAGTATCTATATTGAAAGAAACCCTTAACCAAACAGTCTACAAAATTGGAAATGATTTCCTTGGTAGTTATTCTCTTGCCTGTAACTCAGGGAGAAAAACATTAAGTATAAAATATTGTGTGAACCCTGATATATTCTCACATATTTTTATTTATTTCCTTTATTTTATTTTAAATTATTTCCATTTTCTTTGAACTGAAACCAAGCACAAAATTCTACATATGTGAGACCAAGCAAAAAATAACTGTTTTTCTCCAGGAAACACTTTTTCCAGTGGGATAACCTGTAAAATATCCAAAATTGCTTTTTACCAAGACCATAGCTTCTTTATCACAACTAAACCAATAAACTTCTAACTCATCAAGACTTGCTTCAAAATTCCTGCCTTGCAGCCTCCCTCTTCATCCTGAGCTATTATGTCATAAATCTTGCCCAATCCCAGTAAATTCCCACCTTTTGAAGGACTGCCTTAAAGTCATCCAGCTCAAGGGTTATAATTTAATTAAACTTAAAATTCTCTGGGAAAGAAAAAAAACAATGTTTAGAAATTAGTGTTTCCTTCAGAATTGAAAGTATTCTTTTTTAAAATGACATTTTCTATTTCAACTTATATGAACTTAGAGCTATTTTTTTCTCTTAATCTTCCTTCCTCAGGTATATATTAATATATTCATAATCTTATTTAAAAATGAATGAGTATATCCCCAGGAAAACAGGTCACGAGTTTTGTTGGGGAAATAGTAAAAACAACGTCTTCTCCCAATCCAGGAACTCTCTCCACAAAGACACTAGAGAAAGAAGAAAGTTTGTTGTTGAACAAGCCTGAATGCCATGCACTTCATAGGCAGTCTGCTAAAAGGTTGCAAAGACAGAAAGAAACCTCACCCTTTTATATAGACAAGCAGATACAACCCATTACATACATGTTATCAAGACAAATTGTAACTAGTCCTCAAGTGAGAGGCTTGATAGTATCTTTGTCACACATAGGTTATCCTACCTTTACCTGGTAGTTAGGATGACTATATGTTGGTTAACTGTTTTTATCTGGAGGAAAAACAAACTTCTCATCTCCTTATAACAGGAAGTAATTTTGACACTTGGAATAGGTACTCATCTAAGCCTGGTTCCTATCCTGTAGAAACTAGGAGATCTGGGTGTATCTCCTTGATTTGGCATTTCAAAAAGATGTCTCCCAGCCTTTTTGACACCGCCCCCCAAGTGCAAAGTGTTGAGGACCCCCATGGGCGAGAAGAGCTGCACTAGGTTCCTGGGCAGGGATTGATTATATATTTTTAATTTGGGGGAGTAGAGATAAAGGAAGTTTCCAAAAGGATTTTCATATGTTAAAGAAGACTTATGGGATCCTGGAGGTCTGACTGTTGTCAAGCTAAGGTTGCTTTTTGCCTCTAGCAAAGCATTAACATTAAAACAGTTGTGAGTTCTTTGAGGATTGTCATACTCTGCCTGTCTCAAGTATTTGTCAATGGGCTTCAAGTCCTAAGGACATTTATTTTTACCTATATTTCTTTTTCCTTTGTTCTCATCATTTCCCCCTGAGCAATTTTGACCCTTCAATCATTAAGGTTGTTGAAGGTGGAAAGTCTTATATTCTGTAACTTCTTCCTGCTGAATAGGGGTGTAGAGATGTCCCTACCTATAAGTTGACATTGGTCAGTTGGGGAATTTATATATAGTAGTTACCAAATGCAGAGACAGCTGAATCCAAGGTAGACAACATATATGAATCTTCCTGAGTAGTAAGGATCATCTGTAGGCTGGAGTTAAGGCAGTGAAGGAGTTTTGGCACCAGGCAGGGAGACACCAGAAAAGGCAACAAAATAAGATTAATATTATGAGGAAAAAGAAGCCCAATAAAAAAGGCCTTTGACAGTTGACCAAAATTTTCCTCCAGGAGTTTAACCAATCACTAAAGGAGAGAGAGAGATCATGTAAAGCACCAATTCTCTGCTCAAAAGCTGAGAAAAGAGGCACCTGGATGGCTCAGTCAGTTAAGCATCTGCCTTTGGCTCAGGTCATGATCCCTACTTCTCCATCTCCCTTTGCCCCTACCCCCCCTCCACTCTTGTTCTCTCTCACTCGCTCTGCTCTCTCTCTCAAATAAATTTTTAAAAAATCTTAAAAAAAAATCTGATAAAAGTCCAGCTGAGGAAAGGACTATCTAGTCTTTGAAAGGATTTATACACATTTTAAAGAGATGACAAAATACTTACAATTACAAATTTTCTAAGGTAGGGGCGCCTGGGTGGCACAGCGGTTAAGCGTCTGCCTTCGGCTCAGGGCGTTATCCCGGCGTTATGGGATCGAGCCCCACGTCAGGCTCCTCCACTATGAGCCTGCTTCTTCCTCTCCCACTCCCCCTGCTTATGTTCCCTCTCTCGCTGGCTGTCTCTATCTCTGTCGAATAAATAAATAAAATCTTAAAAAAAAAATAAAAATAAAAAAAAACAAATTTTCTAAGGTAAATTCTCAGAGAAAAGGGGAAGGAAAATCTCTTCTCCCATTCTCAACTGGGAAAATTAAGCCTCTTACTTTTAGTTTGTATTTGTCCTTAGACTTTACATTTACAAAAGGATCTACAAAGGGCAGCATTAAGAACCAAGGATCAGTGTAGAAACTGACCTTTCACAGTTAGAAAGATTAGAAAGACAAAAAAAAGGCGGAATAACCAGAGGCTTTAAAAAAATATTGTGATAACAAAAAGGGTTACTTTAGCTATTGGAACAAAGCAAAAGGAAGGAAATTATTTATTTCTTGAGGAAAACAACAACTGTTAAAATATTTCATTGTGAAAGACATGTAGGCAACCATAATTTTATGTTGATTTTTTTTCTTTATGAAGGATTATAATCTCCAAAATCATTGAAGGCAGTATCCAAGAGATTAAGGTGTTTGTCTTTACAGCACTTTATCTCTAAGGCTTGGAAGATTTCCTGGCACCTAATAGATATTTATATAAGTAATTATTAAATAAATGGGGACTCATTACATTACAGTTCCTGGACTACATCATTGGTAAAGGGAATAATTTTAAGCATTGTGATTAAAATCATATTTGTATTTTAAAAACAATCTTTTAGAAAGTTCTGTGGAAGCTGGGTTTTTAATGAACAAAACAAAGAAGGAAAACATGAAGAACTTCTGCCGTGGGGAATGCAACTTGTATTTCTGCCTGGGTTACTTAGCCTGCTATGATCTAGAGAGAATAATCTCACAAACATAAAATACCCTGTGAATTTCTGTGGACTAAAATTTCTTCTAATCACCTCAGGCTTTAGTTTTTTTTATCTACTGAATTCTCATTATCCATTTTATATTCTATCACTGCTTTTTCATCTTTGTCTTGATACCAACGAAAATATTAGTGATTATATCTGTCAACATTTAACCAGAGAAGAAGAACCTCGTGTGTGTGTGTGTGTGTGTGTGTGTGCAAATGCATTTGTTACAGGAAAGTGGCCATGTACAAGCATGGAATCATAGGAGCTAGATAAACAGTCTCTATAAAACTATTGTCTACATCTCTAGCTGGAACTTAACATCCACAGGGCATGCAGTCATTCAGGAAAAATAGGTGTAAAGAAGGGCACGCTGAAATCCTCAAGAACAAGTTGGATTCCCATAGGATGAACTGAACCCCATTTCAGTTCTTGTTGCCTCTGACTTTGGTGATCAGAGTACCTTGCAGAAGCCAGAGCCCTTCATCACTAAACTGAACACACACCTGTGGCCCAGGGATCAGAGAAGCTTAAGGGGAAGGTAGAGAAAGTGCAGGCCTAGTTGTCGCTTCATACCACCAGTGTGAGTCAGCAGATCAGCAACAATGTGTGTGGGCTTAAAAAAAAATGGCTGCTGCTTCCCTTGTGTCCACATCTCCCACGAATATCCCTCATGGTTCATCCTAATTGGAAACATACAAGAAAATAAAATTTGGGAAATGTACTTTGGCCTAGTCAACAGTACATATTACAAAGCCATCCATATTTGTAGATATGTTTTCTTTTTCTTTTTTTTTTTAAAAGATTTTATTTATTTATTTGACAGAGATAGACAGCCAGCGAGAGAGGGAACACAAGCAGGGGGAGTGGGAGAGGAAGAAGCAGGCTCCCAGCCAAGGAGCCCGATGTGGGGCTCAATCCCGGAACGCTGGGATCACGCCCTGAGCTGAAGGCAGACGCTCAAGGACTGCGCCACCCAGGCGCCCCTGTAGATATGTTTTCTTAATTCCATCACTTCTTTACCCAACCAAGTACACTCATCTGGGGCAGCTATCCACAGTGTAGTGTATTAGACAGTTTTGGAAAGTAACAGTTCAGATAAAAAATTTTCTCAACCTCTTATGCCAAGTTGGGTTGTTGATTCCTTCTCCCTTATGTTTCTCATTCACACTCTGAACAGCAGAACATATGTGCATTCACACCCATTCATAAACAATACTCCTCCCAGATCAAATAAACATGATTTATTAATTTCTTTTTTGGATACCTGTTGTAAAAAGTTATATCAATACTATGAAATTTACAATCATTTTTTTGCAGCAAACATAAATTAAATAGGCATTTTAAACTTTTTCTGTATCATTGTAAAAATAAATGTTGTTCTCTTGAAGAAACTAAATACATTTGCAAAGTTATTTGTCAAGGTTGTCCAAGGAAAGGCTTTCTTAGATAACCCACAAAATAATCATTAGGTGGCACAATAAAAAAATGAAATACAGGAACAAGAATGTATTTGACATACTAAATAGCCTCTATTCTTCTCCTTGAAATGTTTTCCTCTTACTTATAACTTTCCTTAGGGAAAATGTGTCCTTGTTGCATATTTCCATTTAAATGTCCTAGCAAATGGTTATGATACTTGCTATAGACCAATTTGACTAGTTTATGCTCATAAAGATAGAACTGTGATGTTATAAATCTAAGATCTGCCAAATGTTCTTACATACCACCCTGCAACTTACCATGATCTTCTATTATTTTTCTTTAAATATTCTATGCCTCCTGACAGAAATCCAATAGTGCTTGCATGGCTTGATGATATTTGGGGTTTTCAAGGTCATTTGCAGTGGTTGCTAGATCATGATCCCCATAAGTACACATTTTGCAGCTTTGTATCTGGTGACCTGTTCCTGTATAAAATTAGAATTTATTTTCAGTATAATCCTGCTATTACAGGTTTTTCCGATAAACAATTATTATTCAGGAATTTACTTCCTTTTTGGAATGTACTGTGAACCAGTAGCTTTTGAAATTGAAAACATAAAATTTAGTTATAAACTTGGGCATTTCAATGGCTTAGGACAGTGTTTGAGATAAGTGAAGTAAGTAGGTATTTGATCTCCTATGGAGGTGGGTAGATTGATATGGATATAGATTATGGTTTTTCAAGTACTCAAAGGATGATTTATGCATAAAGGAATGTAAAACACAGAAATTAAAACTCAGTTTAATATTGGTATAAACTAATAATCTCATTTTCCCATTTTAAAACCAGTTACCAATCTCATTGGATTTCTTTCTTTCAAAAATCTGTGGCTACTCTTTGTGTGGATATGGCCATGTTTTGTGGAATCTGTGTGATTCTAGAAGATATACAGGGAAGACAAAGCAATTATCTTTAAAGACCAGCTTCAGAGTCAGAAATCATGTGGGCACTTACTGGCATCATATTGGCAGTGAGTCCGAGAGCTAAAAAATACTTTTCTTTATAATGTAATGAATGTAAAAATATTCATCAGCTGTTGTTTTTTGAATTTTTGAAACTTCAAACTCACTGTTCCTACTGCCTCCTCCACATTCCCAAATCTAAAGAAAAACAAAGCAAAACAAAAAACATTTTCTTTTCCAAAGGGTTGAACATTTTCATATACCTACCCCAAAACATTTTCTCTGGATTACAGTAGTTCTTTGAAATCTCAAATATCTGGTTTCAGTTAAAAGGTCTAAAAATAAAATGTCCATTGGTACAACTTTCTTAGGAAGTTAGTATCCTGTCCTTTTCCTGGGCAATTTAATAATATTCTGCCCTTGGGTGGACAGTTGCCTCTGTTGTAAGTTAGACTGTTTCCTTCCCACGTATAGAAGGGGTTTGATATTTAGAAAAACAGCGCATATTACAATAGATGAAAATTCCGCCCCAAAGAAAGGATGAGAGGAGGAATATGAAGCAAATCTTCAGTTGGATTGATTCCAGATAACATGACAAAGTCATATATATGGACATGGACACATAAACATATTAGAGTAGTTAAAAAGCCCCAAGGAATGTTTATATTTTAACCCCCAAAGATATGCTCACTCAGATAACATAGTAAAACAAATTTTTATATTAAAAATATTAGTAGATCCTAAGAAAAAGTACTTCATGTTAGAACAATTTATATCATTTTAGTGTTAATGTCTACTAATATACAATAATTCATATGGATACATAGCTATGAAAATAAATGTGAACGGCAATCAGTGTTTAAAATACAAAGGCATTTTTCTCTCTTTTGAATTATAAAATTATGTGAAATCATTAAAATACTGTGTTTCAAAGAGTCCAAAAGCCCAAACAACTATCAAAGAGCAAGGAAACAGCCTATTAAAAATTGCAGTATCTGTAGTTTAAAAGATTATTTCTTTTTTTTTTAAGATTTTATTTATTTATTTGACAGAGAGAGAGACAGCCAGTGAGAGATGGAACACAGCAGGGGGAGTGGAGGAAGAAGCAGCAGGCTCCCAGTGGTGGACCCTGATGTGGGGCTCAATCCGAGAACGCCAGGATCACGGCCTGAGCCAAAGGCAGATGCTTAACGAGTGAGCCACCCAGTGCCCCTAAAAGATTATTTCAAAACATAAACAGAAGTTTGTGTGGTGATATATAAATTTAGATGTCCCAAAGAGAGCACATTTATACATTTTTTTAACTGGTTATTGTCATTCCAACCAAAAGATGACACTGGGCTCTTCACGCCTGTGTATGTGTGATTGAAAGGTAAGCCCTGTGATCAACAGTTGTTGCCGTGGACTCAGAAAGACTAGGATTTGGTTTTCCGTTAGCCTCTCTGGTGCTATAGTTCACAGCTGTTTGCAATTGCTACTGTTTCAGAGGCTGCACGATTCCTGTATTCCAACTGAGAACGGTATTGCATACCAAGTTACATTTCAAACTTCTCTCTTGATGAACAATGAGAGAAACATGCTCCGCACAGTGTATACCCTGAGACACTGTCTTGACCAAGTGACAAATCATTCTCCCTTGGGATAGCTTTATTTTTGTATAAATATCATATATACACATCTACAAGCCTCAGTGAGTAGTTAAGTAGTTATAAATAGATCCCTGTAGTTCAAAGATACACTGACACTCCATTCTTTACTGATAAAAATGACATTTCAAATTTTTGGTACAGATTCTATTAAAATACATTAGTAGAAGTGAATTCCAACTATATTATTAGCTTGCAAAAGACCTCTTAATTTAAGACTATACCTGGCTGTAACCTGGCCCAGCTGGCAAGGTTTAATACCTCATAAATTAGCAGTTGTCACTGCTTTGAACTATATTATTTACTTTTATGGCTTTAAAAAATCTTGGCTTGTTGGTTTAGGTCATTAAGCATTTATACACTTAACCTTCTCAGCACTAAAACCCTTGATTCTTTGGCAGTCTCTCAACAGACTGGATAGTGCTTAATATTTTTGTCCTCATAAATTGGAATATAATTCAGCAATATAAATTACTTATCTAAAATTGATTTGACTCTGGAAGCTAACAAATTAGGCACCTCATTTAAATGAGTTACTGCCTAATATGTAAGAAGATTTCATTCATTTTCATGGTCTAATTACATCAATCAGTTGCATCTAATAATTTTTAAAGTCAGCTTGCTATAAATTATAAATCTATGGAGAACAAAATTACATCAATCAAATTATCAAGAGATCCAATTTTATGAACTGGTGTGCCAGAATTATGTCATAGCTCTTTTACTTCATCTGTAATTAATAATCTATTTTAAGTTTGCCAATTTGAATTTATTTTTGAAGGCTTTACAGGTTCAGCAACAAAGAGGAATGCCTTTAATAAAACTATCTGGACTTCACTTTTCACCTTGTGCTGTATTTTTAGTTTCAATCTTCACAATAGACCAATAATTTAGATTGGGAAATATCTTGATATAGGGACAAATAAATTAAAAAATGAAAACAAAACAAAGCAATAGCCCTTGAAAGTTTTAAATGCCTTTGCCAGCTTCCATTTGAAATCCTCTGTACTTCTGTGGAAAGTTCATTCTGCATGGATGTATGCAATGTTTCTTCCTGTCTAAATCACAGCTACACTTGTCTAATTTTCATTGTTGCAAAAGAAGTTGTAGAAACAAGGCTGCTGGAAAGGATGTTGGGCACTTAGCGGGAGCCCTCAAGAGCAATATTTTTGAGAGAATCCATTTGTATTATCCTGGAACATGTTCCCTCCTTGTGATTCACAACAAATTTTACTATTATTTGACACTTTTCTCCTTTCTTTATTTGCCCCCTCATTAACTATTAATGAATCATTTCCTTTTTTTTCCCTTCAACAGCTAAATCTTAAGCTGCTTGTTGGCAAGGGTGAATTTTTAGATCTAAGTGCAATGCACAGTGTCTAGATGTACTAAGTGCTCAAGAAATACCTGATGCAGAAAGAAAGAAAGAAAGAAAGAAAGAAAGAAAGAAAGAAAGAAAGAAAAAGAAAGAAAGAAAAATAAAGAAGGAAAAAAAGAAAGAAAGAAAGAAAGAGGGACCTTTCCAAATATACCTATCTTCATTTTCTTCCAATTAGGACCTATAGATGTCACATAAAATATCTGAACTTTTAACCAGATTTTTCCCACTTTTTTTCATGGTCAAAAGTTCAACTTTATTGTGGGAATATTCTATGGATTAGCAATCTTCTATAACCTTAGCTTTTCTAGCCTCACTGTAAAAGAGTGTGAAGTAGAAATACTACTGCTGCTGGTCATGCCAGGACCTGAGGTTGTCTGTGTCCAACAGCAGTGACTAGAAAGGTAGAGGGAGCAACGACAATGGTGAATATTAAGATAAAGTTGAGTTTTTGGACAAGGCATTAAGTGAGACCAGAAGCACAATGGAGGGTGAAATGGAAGTTTATGAATAGTTTTTCATGGCAACTGTGGGGTATATTGTTTGTTTTGTGCTCTATTTTGAAATCTCAGCAAACTAAAGTGCAGAGCAGCAAATTTGGATGAGAAGAATGCAGAGTAGAACAATTTGTTGCTTAGAAATAGGCAAGAACTACAAACAATGAGGAGGGGATAATTTGCTGTGGATAGAGTACCTTTGCTATGTTTTTCTTCCCATGAGAAAATGTTGTTTTTTCTGTGCTGAGCTTTCTGAGAATGTGGACATTTTTATATCCCTAAGGCATAACTTATATCCCCAATGCCATTCTCTCTATTTCTCTCCATACCCTCATTTAAATTACATCCTTTCGTATGGAATATACCTGATTAAGCAGAAACACTCACTGCCCTGCTGTGTGAGACTTTAGGGAGGGATTTGAGAATGTAATGGCATAACTCATATAGTGTTATAGTACCCAAGGTGATCCAATATGAGAGGAACTGTTTTTATTGAAAGATTTGTTTTATTTTGTTTTGTTTTTGGCCAGATTTCAATCAAGGAGATAGGTTTACTGCAACTATCTTTGCCTACTGTGGAACAAAACATAGAAAACATAACTCATTGAGAAAGGATACATCATCCCACCATGCCCAGGTTTGGAGGGAAAACCAAGGCAGTGTCTTTAAACCCCCTATCCTGAGAGTCAATCTTAGGTTCACACTTGAAGCAGAAAGCATTTTGTAAAGCGCATCAGATGAAGCCACTCTCCTTAGCATTTCAGAGCTAAGTATCACTTCAAAAGGTCTCCTGGACAACTGTTCTCTTAGACATTGGGAATGAGGTATCTGAAACAAGAAAGAGATTGCCTACCACTACCTAGACACGGACTATGAAACATAAGAGGAGCAGAAAAAGTTATATAGACCTGAAAAAAAGACTCCAGTTGTGGTAGGTGAAATTCTAAGGGAGACCTGCCCTAAGATTCCCATCCTGTGGTTATTTAATGAAATGTAAACCTAGGTACTGCTGGAAACAGACTTTGCTAATGGAAATAAGGTTACTAATTAAATCAGCTGACCTTAAAATGTTGGAGATTATTCTGAGTTCTAGAATACATCACAGAAACACTATCTGGAAAGTCCAAACACTTGTGTGACACTGAAGTCTATATTCAATAATGATTCATTTTACTTAATTTTTCTCCATCTTTTTAAAATACTTAAAACTGTTGATACATATTGTAATTCTCTTCCTTTGTTTCATTGCATTTGTCCTGACTCTTTCTTGTCCTGGACTTTCTTTTTTTTATTCTATTCTCTTCACTGTCTTCTATTCTTCACATCTTGATTTACTTAAAACTATGCTGTCTAACTTACTTCTTGGTCTTTTCCCTTTCATCTCAAATATACTTCCTTGGTTTCATGTAATTCTATGTCTCTATTACCTCTTTTAGATACATACATACCATATATACCACAAAATTAATACAAGCCAAATTAAACTGATAGGTCTTCAAGTTTTATTGTTAAATCTAGACATGCATTTCATCTGCTTGTTTACATTTCCCCTTACATTTTCCCAGCAACATCATAAATTCAGCATGCCTCAAACACCCTTGCCAGTGCAATCAGTTCTATCTTTTTTCTTTATAATATCTACAAATGGGGCTATCCCTTAAGAAAAATTGAATTCCTTTTGATGATTTCTGATGCTTTAAGAATTTTTCTCTATCCTATTATTTTCAAATTGGTGTAGCATCTACCTCCAGTACGTCTCTCATAGATATTGCTTCCTTTCAATTCTGATTATTCTCTTACCAAGATTATTGCAGTGCTAACTAACCCCACAGTTCTCCAACTCCTCCTGTGTAATGATGTACTTTGTGGAACAGATCACTGCTTTTGTGACTCACTTGGCCAAAAACTTTCAAACCATGTTGCATACAAATTCTCTTCCCCTATTTCACTCCACTAAAGATCATTTTAAACTTTTCTTCCCTCCAATTTCCTATATAATCATCCAGGTAAACCACTTCTCTGGATTCTTGCTATCAGACTTCGTAGTTTGATACTATCTACCAGGGATTCCAACCTGGTATCATTAGCACGTGGCCACATTTTGTCTTTCCCCATGAATCTCCTTTTGATCAAAGCTAGATGATGCTGTCTTTAAATATATATATTTCCAGATATTCTTTAATGCCACTTACTTTGTATTGAACTTTCTCATGTTTCTCATGTTCTCCTACCGAGTTGTTAGCTATGTTATATAATGTAACGGTGTCTTATATATATCTTTATTTGCAGTCCTCAGGACATTACCTTACTCCCAAAAGATATTTAATACATGCTTACCTATTTAATTTGTTGAGTTGAAAGAGAACTAACTAGGAAAAAAGTACCAAATTTACCTTAACAATAAATAATACATTTACATTCCCCTTTCAGAAGTATTTTACTTTTCTCTCAATAAATGTGATAAGCCCTCTCTTAATTTACAACATTCCATAAAAATTTCAGAAGGACTGCCGGTAAAGTGACATACCTATTGATGTTTCTTGCTTTCCTGCAAAGTAAAATAGGGAAAGGTTTATTATTCTGTCAGTTATTTTCAAAGAATGGCCATTCTTTTCTTGAACTGGTTTATGTGTACTCTTAACAATTCTAACACAACCTGACACTAAATGGAACTAAGTGACAGAATAAACTAATATTAGAAAAAGACAGCATGTTGCTGTTGACCTGTTCACCGAAACTAACTCACAAATAAGATGCCAAGAGCTAGAACTCACTTTCCACAATATCATATTTACTTTGATTATCACTTTATCACTTTAGGGGGATACTTCCTGTAAGATGATGTCGAGTGGGTAACATAAAAGCAGTAGCATGTACATAATCAATGCAACTGAAAACACAAAATAGCTTACCGTTAGGTGGTCTTTTAAGTGTCTTATTAGTTATCTTGATTCCTCACATATCAATTTCATTTGGGTTTCCTTAGTTTTGTAGTCTGTATCTTATTCAGAATTTATCAGAATATAAGGCGCTCAGGTATCACCCAAGGATATTGTGAATATTCATACTTCAACCTAGAAAATCTGAGATTCTGGATTTTTAATATGCTCTCAGTTAATGCTAAAGCCTCTGATGTGAGGACTGAACTTTAAGCAGTAAGAAACTCAACTATTGAAAGAAATAAAGTTTAATAAACTTAAAAACAACAACAACAAAGAAGAAAAAACCCTAAATCTATCTCTTGATGCGAAGACAAAGTTGAATAGAAGCGAAGAGATGACCAGAAAATTAATGTGCCTCATATTTTATTATAAAGTTTTTCTATTTTGAAAGAAAGTGCACTCTACCTTATAGAGTGATTCTTAACCTAGATATAGTCTAATTATGTGGTGAACTTTGAGAAAACAAACAAATAATGATGTGGACTTTTTTCTGGCTAGGATAAAGGAGTAGGGACTAGATGCTACCTTTCCTTCTAAACAACTAGAAATTGGACCAAATATATGAAACGGTAGTTTTCTGCCATTGAACAATAGTAATAGTATTCTCAGTGGTATGACTACGGTAGCAGTCTATGAACTGAGTAAAGGGAAGCAGATGGCTGAAGTCCTGGGCGTGTTCAGATTTCTGTCAGAACGTGCATCCTGATCTCTGCAGCACAGATGGGTTCTCCAAGTGATCTTTGTGGACTTGCTTAGTTGAAGATACAGAGATTGGTGTTCAAATCTAGGCTGATAGAAGTTTTATGGAAGACTTCTCCATATGAGAGAAACATGCACAAAAAAGAGCTTCGGAATTTGCATGGGGGAAGCTAGCAAATTATTGCTAGTGAATAAGAGGCAATATAGAAAAGAGAAAATTAAATAAGCCTCAAGAACAGTATTCAAAAGTAAACTAAGATTTACTAGTACTACTAATAGATTGAAGAGAGGAAAGGGGGAGGATAAATCCTCAACTTTTGTATGGATTCAGTAGATCACCATTGAAGTTAAAGAAATAAAGTTGTCATGTAACTTTTATTTAAAGGCTTCATGTGAGCATACGTGAATGTCTCCTACCAGAAGCAACCAAAAAAACATAAGAAAGGAATGTGTAATAAGTAACTTGTCTCGTCTGAAGCTATATTTGATTCAAATTGGACCATCCTTTATTTACCTTAGAGCAGCCAAGATAGAGCTAGTTTTATAATCTAACTTCTATAAGATGTTCCTTTTAAATTAAGCATAAAATAAATTAAGCATAATTTGCGCTATAAAATCAAAGTGCAGTGTTGGAAATGCCTAACCCCGTAGGGCATTGTATGTAAAATGAGGATACTATAACTTCTTGGGGCCCTTGGGTGGCTCAGTCGGTTAAGTGTCCGACTCTTGATTTCGACTGAGGTCATGATCTCAGGGTTGTAAAATCAGCCCCTGAGTCCAGCTCCCTGCTCAGTTGGGAGTCTGCTTGAGATTCTCTCTCTCTCCCTCTGCCCCTCCCCCTGCTTGAACTCTCTCTGTGACTCTAAAATAAATAAATAATCTTTTTAAAAAATATGCCTTCTTTATATAAGGGGATATAAAAAGAGAAGTATAGCTGAGTTTTATGTTCTACTAAAGAGCATGAAAATATCCCTATTTCTTTTAGGTTTTATTACTCAAGAGTCCATAGAATAGATTTTACCATCTTCTTTTCCTTGTGTCTTTTATTTCTTTTATTCAGTATTTTCTCACATGTTATACTGTTAGCAACCAAAATAAAAATGTACTGAAATTCAATTGTGTGATCCAAGACCTAAGACATAGGTTATATATAAAAAATTCTTGAATGAATATATATATATTGCAATATATATCACTTTAGATTCATATCCTGCTTAAAGTGATGTTATGTAATACGTAAACATTCTTTGATCATTTTTCCACTAAAGGGAAATATGTCACCAATGAGCAGGATGCTAAATAGCCACTCATCTCTCACAAGTTTGATAAAATAAGTGTTTATATTTCTTATGTTCAAAAGAGGAGAAAAAGACAAGTAAAAAAATCATAGCTAAATGAAAACAAAACTTTTTGTATATTTCTTCCTCTAAAAATTTTGTTTCTAACATTTGATTAGACAACGAAAAATGCATTCAATTTCATTTTTAATCAGGTTGTACAAAAGTCTATTATCACAATTTTATACTTTTATGACTTGATAAATATAACATTTAATTTGCATTTCCCTAATGACTATGCTCTATTGAGCATCTTTTCACATACCTGTTGACCTTTCATATATCTTCTTTGGAGAGACGTCTATTGAGGCGTTTTGCTCATTTTTTAATTGGGTTATTTATTTTTGTTTATTGTTTATTTTGTTTTGTTTTTTGGCTGTTGAGTTGTATGAGTTCTTTATATGTTTCGGGTATTTACCCATATCATATATGGCTTACACATAGTTTTCCCATTCCATTGGTTGTCTTTTTATTTTGTTGAGGTTTCTTTTGCTGTGGAGAAGCTTTTTAGTTTAATGTGTCTCATTTGTTTAGTTTTTATTTTTCTGCTTGTGCCTTAGGTGTGATTTCCAAAAAATCATTACAAAGTCCCATATCAAACATCTTTGTTCCTATGTTTTCTTCTAGGAGTTTCATGGTTTCAGGTCTTACATTTAAGTCTTTAATCCACTTCAAAATAATTTTTGTGAGTAGTGTAAGATATGCATTCAGTTCTGTTATTTTACATGTGAATATCCAATTATCCCAGCACCATTTGTTGAAGAAACTGTCTTTTTTTCCATTGAGTATTCTTGACTCCCTTGTCAAATATTAGTTGACTATAGGCTTGGGTTTATTTCTGGGCTCACAGTTCTGTTCCATTGGCCTATTTGTCTATTTTTATGTCAGTACTATACTCTTTTAATGACTTTAGCATCATAGTATGGCTTGAAATTAGGAAGCATAATACCTCTTGCTTTATTGTTCTTTCTCAGGATTTCTTTGGCTGTTTGGGGTCTTTTGTAGTTTCATAAATTTTAGGTGTGTATTTTCTATTTCTGGAAAATGCCACTGGAACCTTTATGAGGATCGCATTGAATCTATAAATGGCTCTTGGTAGTATTGACATTTTAACAATCACAATGTGCTATCAGCTCACACCTTTTAGAATGGCTATAATCAAAAAGAAAAGAGGTAGCAAATGTTAATGTGGATGTGGAGAAAAGGGAACTCTTGTGCACTGTTGTTAGGAATGCAAATGTAAAACAAAAGCCACTATGAAAAACAGTAAGATCCTCAAAAGCTTACAAAATAGAACTATCACATAATTCAGCAATTTCCCCTCTGAAGGTAATAAAAACACTAATTTGAAAACATATCTGCACCCCCATGTTCATGGCAGCATTATTTATAATAGCCAACACATGGAAACAACCTAAGTACCCATCAATGGATGCATATACATACATTTACATATACATACATATGTATGTGTGTGTGTGTGTATGTATATATAATGGAATATATATATAGGAATGTTATTCAGCCATAAAAAATGAGGGGGGATTGAAAGAGGTGGCCAAAGGTGCAAACTTCCAGTTATAAGATAAGTAAGTACCAGAGAGGAGATGAAAAGCATGATGATTTTAGCTAACACTACTCTATGATATATAGGAAAGTCATGAGAGCAAATCTTGAGTTCTCCGTATTAACAGATGAATGAATATTAGCTGAACCTGTGGTGGTAATAATTTCATAATATATGTAAATGTAGCTATCATACTGTACTCCTTAAACTTATACAGTGACATGTGTCAATTATTTCTCAATAAAACTGTAAAAAACAAAGTAAAATTTAAAAACAACCCAACCGATTTTCAGAAACTCAACTCAAGTGCTTTCTTTTCCAATGAAGGATGTGAGTTTTCATAGTGTCCTGCTTTGTTCTTCCATATGTCATATTTGATTTCACTTCTGTTTTCTATTTCCCTGACTGCTTTTATCAGTCCAGTGCTTGATACAGGCGAACAGCCTGACATTTAAAGCAGAAGACCTTGAATACCAGGGACTTGGCATTCAGAATCACATTTTCCAGCTGGAAATCCCCAACCCAACATCTTTTTAACTGTTAAACCATTTATTTAGAAAATCATAATAGAAAGCAACATTTACTTCTTTAAATCCCATCCTGTTTTCTATTAGTATGAACTGTTTAACACAATCAAAATATTTTATTTAGAGAATTATTTAAACACAGACTTACTGTGGTTAAATACAATAAAATATTCCTTTTCAATTATGGCAATTCAGTACTTGCAATTATATTCCTCTTTCTCCAAGTCAATATAAAATTACAATCATATGCATGTTTTAGGTTCATTTATTTCTTTAGGAGTGTGTGCATTTTGAATAGTCATTCAAGACTCAAAATTAAAGAAATTTCTGTTCTTGACACTTGATTATAATTAGATGATATTATTTGATTTTATGTTCAACAGTAATGCTACTATATTTGCTGTTTAAAAATTATTTAAAGGATCTAATTTTGGAGAAAGTGTTATATTTATCTGTATTATAGATAAAACGAATTGCTTTAATTTGTTAAAGATATTTAGATTGTTAGATAATCTATAATTAATCATATCTATCCTTTGTTGAGAAAATATAAAATGTAATGGAGAGAAAAGAAATAAAGGAAGGCTTTCTTCCATCTCCCATATTTCTTCCTATATGCATAAATGTAAGAGATCTATCTGATGGAATGCAGAATAAAGTAAAATGTGTGGCTATATTTATTTAGAATTACTGAATGCATTTTAGCATATAACTCAACTAAATTAATTTTGAAATGTATTTTATTTAGAATTGCTGAATGTATTCAAATAAAATAAAAATGCATTCAAAATCAAAACATGAATTATTTTTTTAAATTACATATGCCATCTTTATCCTTTACTGAGGGGAAAGAGGATATTTTGCACAGCAGTGACATGCAGTTTTAAAGATAGTACGTTTCCTTCTGCTGACTGGTAATATATTTATTTTAATATTTTCAGGAATTTGAAGCAGTACTTGTATTATTAATTCAGAGCCTTTATAGTAAGTTAGATTCTGAACTTCAGAATTTAATTGAATGAAAATTTTAGGGTGTAAATATAATTAACAGGTTGTTATAATCAGTAAGATATTAATAATAAATATATAATAATAATAATAATAATAATAATAAAAGCAATATTGCCCAAATCCTACTCCTTTGCCTAAGGAGTCCCAAGGTAGTAGAAAGCCCAGATGACTATTATTATGATGTGTCTCACTGAAGGCAGGTGTCTTGTTGCCCAGAGCAATGGTTGTCAAAGTGAAGTCCCCAGGCCAGCAGTATCATCTCATCTGGGAACTATTTAGAAATGCAAATTCTTGAGCTCCAAGTGATTATCATGCATGCTAAATTATGAGATCCACTGGCCTAGAATATCCCAGGAATTTTTTCCTCCTATCTCCTTATAATCAGACCCAAATATAGCTCTAAAATCTCCCAAACACATCTCCAACAACCACATCTTCTCATAATCATGGTGTATCTTTCATAAGAAATAAAGAAAAAAAAACCTTATTAGCCTCAAAAATTAATCTCTGCTACATTTTAAATATGCAATAGCTTTCATTTTGTTTTCTCATACTCATTTCTCATACTGTCAAACTCATTTTGTTTTCTCTTTGTTTTCAGAATCCTAATAAAAGTTGATGCCATGTGAGTGTTGTAGTGAAAATAACTTTTTTTTCTTATTATACCAGGGTTCAAAGCTTGACCCATTTGTTTACTGGCAGTCTGATCTTAAAGCTCTCCTAATTGTAGTTCCCAAAACTATAGAAAGGAGATAATGATATCCAGGGGTTTTTGTGTAAATTAAATGAAGAAGGATTTTATGACTAGATTAAGTGAAATACTTATGGTAAAACACTTGAAACAATGTAGGTGCTCAATACATGCATTCACTTTCTTATATTTTCTTACCCATATATATATATATGGGTGCATATATATATGCATATATACATATTTGCAAATAATTTCTCAGTGGTTCTCCTGCAAATAATGTCTCAGGGTGCCTGGGTGGCTCAGTTGGTTAAGCATCTGCCTTTGGCTCAGGTCATGATTCTGGAGTCCTGGGATCTAGCCCTGCATCGGGCTCCCTGCTCTTTGGGGAGCCTGCTTCTCGCCTCTGCCTGCTGCTCCCCTCCTGCTTGTTCTCCCTCTTTTTCTCTCTCTGACAAATAAATAAAATCTTAAAAAAAATGTCTCAAACTACTTTTCAAAGTAAAGTTTCAAAATATTTCTAAAAAGTGGTTTTAATCTAGTAGCTCTGATAAGTATAAAGCATGTCCTCTATTACCTCCCTTTGAATATGTAACTTCCTAAAATGCTCCTATTTCATCCAATCATATGTGTCATGTGTAACAACTCTGCCTATTCTATTTTTTTCCCATGGAGGTATCGAGAAATTGAAAGTAGAAATCAGCATCAGCTTTTGTCCTTGATGGTACATCACCTAGTAAAAGGCTTTGCAGAAACCACATGTGTTTATAGCAGAACACCTAACATCATCTTACAACAGTCTCTTTACCTTGGAAGAAAAAAATATAATTTAGGCATTTTCATAATTATCCTTCTTTTAATTCTGCAGTAATACAATCTACAAATGCTAGTAAATTTCACTTTTTGAATTTTAAATATTAACCCTTTGCTGTTTCATCATGAAGATCTTTTTTTCTTACATTGGTTTAAATTCTAGTAACTCAAGAAATCATTTACAATTGTGTACTTTTATTTTTCAATGTTCTACTAAATCCAAAAAGCTGCCACTAAAACGTATTTAGTGCCTGTCACATATAGTTGAAGACATTGCATTATTCCACAGTTTTCTGAAGTTATTATTTATTTTATACGTTCAATGACTGTGTAATCTAAGTTTTCTTTTTCTCCTTAGATCTAACTCTTTACATTATGTGCCATTGGTCGTAACAGTAAAACAGCTTTGTATTTCATATTTTCTAAAAATGTCTATTTTGTTTCCTTCAGGACCATTATATGGCCTAGACTTACTCATTATTTCAGTCATCCCCAAGATGTATTAAAACAGAAATATATTGAGTAAGTAAGGAGAACACTAGAGAGGATATGGCTTTGTTTTCTTGAATTTCGTGGTCAAGAATGTAATATAATGTCTAAAATTTTGATAAAAAATATTCCTGTAAAAGGAATTCTTGTACTATGTTAATTCTGTTATTAATACTTATTCTTTTCTGGGTGGCTCAGTAGGTTAAGCATCTGCCTTTAGCTCAGGTCCTGATCTCAGGGTCCTGGGATGACCCGTGTTGGGTTCCTTGCTCAGTGGGGAGTCTGCTTCTCCCTCTCCCTCTGCCCCCACCCCTGTCCTTGCTTCTCTTTTTTTCTCTCTCTCTCAAATAAAAAAACAAAAACAAAAAACAAAAAACTTACTCTTTTGTAAAATTATTGTCTATATGTATACAATCATGAACAGCTGCATTTAAATCCCAACCCTATGACTTGTTAAGTATATGACCTTGGATCATTCATTCATTCAAGCTCTCTCTCCTTCTATAAAATGTAGGTGATAATAAAAGTACTCTCTAAAAGTGTTTTGAAACTTAAATGTATCAATAAATATATAGTCCAGGGAAGACCGTTGTAGGTACTGATATATTTACTATTGTGATAATTACAAAGCATGAATTTAAAAAAAAAAGACCATTGGGCTTCTTACTAAAGATCAAAATGTAAAAATACATTAGTTCTAGATTTTACAGCCTTATTTGGAAAATATGCCATATACGTAAAGAAATCAAGACTTTTAGGTGTCTTATGCTACGTTACACATAGTTAGCACACAAAAAAATGACCATTGGAATGTAATGTAAGTGTATATTTCAGTCTTAGTGGAGAAAAAAACCAAAATCTATAGCTGGTGGTCTTTTGTTAACAGCCTGACTTTGCCAGTTATCAGATGGCTAAAATCTAACAAGACACATAAACTACCCAAGATTTAGCTTTCTCACTGTAAATAGAAAGAGTAGTTATTTTCTTTTATGGTTATTTTGAGATTTAGATATTTTCTATGTGAGGTACTGAGCATGCCAAGTGATAGGAACATTCTTAGTAGGTAGTTTTATTACTTTTAATTCTAATATCTATAAAGAACACAAAACCAGGATTTTATTTTGTAGAATAATAAATAGAGTTCTCAGTAATGATCCTGAGGGACATAGAGAATTGAGGAAATATATAAATAAATTAAGTAGTTACAGATATTTGAATATGGATATAGCACCATGATATCAACTGTCAAGGCAAAAAAATAAAATCATCATTGTGAGATACTCTCATAATAAATACATTTTCCTGATAAAAACTAAGTCTTAGAATCAACATGTAATTCACTCTAATATTAAAATTAAAATACTGTTTCAAATTCTACCATTATATTTATAGGTAGCAATATTACCTTCAAATACAGATTGGAAATCTGTTTTAAGTTCTTAAATATAACTTATTACTAACAATAGCTAAGTATATATAGGAAAAATAATCAGTTAATTACTTATTATAATAGTATGTTGATTTCTTGAACACATTTGTGAACTGTCATGGCTAAAATATTTTTTTCATTTATTACTTCTAATTTATCACAAAGCACTTTTAAAAACTCTAAAAATTCTCCAAGATCCAGTTATTTTTATTTTAAGTGATGACCCCTTGATATTTCTGCTTCTTTTTGTAGAAAAATGATGTGAACAGATAATGCTAGAGATTTTTTCAAGTGCTTAGACCAAGAAAGGGATTTATAAGGAACAGATCAGCTAATGTCTCTAAAGAAGGGACTAAAATTCATTCTACCCTAATTTTTTGATTATTTACCTTAACATATTCATAGTCAATTGCTCTCTTAAATCAGTTTAATTATGTATTTCACATTTTTCAGAATATTCCTGAATAGATTTCTAATAGTACCTGTCAAATCGTAGGTTTCTCTTCTTCCATTATATTAGATAAAGTATTTAAAACATTCAACCCCAATTGCTCAATAAATTTTAATTTCCCATCCCACAAATGTTCCAATCCATTCTCTTTTAGGTTATCCCTGTCTCCTCTTGGTTGTTGTAATTATCATCCGAAAGAGAAGTAATGGAATCTGAGATATTAATAATTCTGTAAGTGAATGATAACTCTGTAAGTGTAAAAAGATTTGTCGGTTGTTACTACAATGCAATGTTATTTAATGGTCAAAAATAATTTCAAAGTTTTTAAAGAAGCTGCTTTAGAAATGTCTCAGCCAGGGTTGCGTTGAAGATACAGGTTAAAAAGGAAAAAAAAAGAGGGGGGGCTCCTCTGAATACATTTCCTTTAGTCAGAAAAAAGTCCCTGATCTGTACGTACACAGCTCCAAGCCAGTGAAAAGCTCTTGGCGCAGGAAAACGGAATGGACTTCAGTCTCACAGAATTCGTGAATAAGGTTCTTCAGTGTAAGGCACAAGCTGCAGAATCATGGAAACCTCAATCTCAGCTAATGCCAAACTCCCTGTGAGCTTTGGACTCATTGGGGACTTATTAATTAAGCAATGCAGAACATTTTCTGATTGGTTCTTAGGCAGAAACTGGGTGAGCAATACGGCACCACTTTGTAGTAAGAGACTTCCCGTGTTCTAACAAGTAGAACATGTTATTCATAACAAATTTTGAACAATGTAGAGTTTTAAATCTAAAATTGCATTTATAGATTGAAATAGAGGAAGTCAGCAGTACAATTTACAAAATGGGGAAGTAGCCAAATGAGAGAAGACTAAAAGCAGGAGCATTTTGAGAAACTGTCTACCTGTCATGTTTAAATTTTTAAAAGTTTAAATGTATTGTATATTTAATAATAACACAATTTATATGTACATACTTAACATTTCCAGCCTGTTTTTTTTGGTGTGTGTGTGTGGGGGGGGGTTGTTTTGTTTTGTTTTTTGAGTTTATTTATTCATTTATTTATTGGTGGGGGGGAAGATGCAAGGTTTGTTGTGGTATTGTTTTTATTCATTTTTATTTTTTAACAGATTTGTTTATTTGAGAGAGAGAGAGAGAGAATGGAGGGGAGGGGCAGAGGGAGAGAGAATCTTAAGCACACTCATGTGGAGCCCCTTGCAGGATTCGATCTCATGACCCTGAGATCATGACCTGAGCAGAAACCAAGAGTCAGATGCTTAACCCACTGTGCCATGCAGGTGCCCCATTGTTGTGGTATTGTTTTTAAATTGCCAAGCTAAACTTTTATTTCTTAGCAAAAAGTAAAATTTTGTCTTCAACAGACTAAGGACATTTGAATAATTAAAAAGTCATTCACATTGCAGGAAACTGACCAGGACGTCTGAAGGTAGAATGTAAATATTTTTTTTTTCCATAGATAGTTTGACTTGCAACTCATCAAATCATTTGGATGCCTCACTAAGAGGTTCTGATACTTTAAACTCTACCCTTTTACCCTCATGTTGATAAATGAAAACACCACAAATTGAATGTACCTTTCTATTCCTTCTTTTTAGAATTTTATTTTGATGGACCTTCTGGAATCACCCCTATTTTTCTCTTGTCTTCTTTCCCTTCTCTTGTCTCATTTCCTCTCTTCACCTCTCTTCCTCTTCACCTGTCTTTTCCCTTCTTCATACACTTACTCTCTTCCTCCTTTCCATAATCTTGAGTATTGTTCTAATTTCAGGAATGTTCTATTAACATTTATTTTTAATTTCTTTAATTTACAACACCTATTTCTTGCAAACAGCTTGTAAGTAGTGCAACTTGTTATAAGCTTCTTGCTACTACTTAATGAACTGAACGTCTTCTTTTCACTCTCTGAGTATATTCATTATTTTTGCTTTTCCCTCTTTGTTTCAAAGACATCTCCTGCTCCTGCCTTTGATTCATTTTCCTCTGGGTTATTTTGTTTGTTTGATCTCTGGCTTTTATTGTGGAGACTTTCCTCAAATGTCAGATGATTTTGACATTCATATATTTAAAAGTCATGTAGTATAACACTAATTGAGAATTCTTGGTAATTAGTGGTGATAAACTGTCAGTGAACTTCATTCACTATGAGCTGAATTAATTAAATCTCCTTGGTAGACTAGTCAGTAAAAATAACTAGTTATTTTTCTCTTGAGCTGGTCAGTTTTTGTTTTGCTTGTTTGTTTTCTTTTAAGTAGACTTTATTTTTTTTAGAGCAGTTTTAAATTCACAGCAAAATTGAGCAGAAAATATACAGATTTCCCATGATATATCCTCTCCAACACATTCATACTCCTTCCCCATTATCAACAGTATATCCCCAATTATCAACAATATATTCCCATTATCAACATCCCCCACCAGGGTGGTATTTTTTGTTACAATTGATGAACCCACATTGACACATTATTATCACCCAGAGTCCATAGTTTACCTTAGGATTCACTCTTGCTGTTGTATATTCTGTGGGTTTGGACAAATGTATAATTATATATATATATATATATATATATATATATATNATATATATATATATATATATATATATATATATATATATATATATATACACACACACACCATTAAAGCATTATACAGAGTAGTTTCACTGGTCTTAAAATCTTTTGTGCTTCATCTATTCATCCCTTCCTCCCCCAAACTCCTTAAAAGACTGATCTCTTTTTTTACTGAAGTATAATTGGCATGCAGTATTCATTTAGTCACAGGTGTATATCATAGTGATTTGATATTTTTATACATTACAAAATGATCTCCACAGTAAGCCTAGTTACCGTCTGTTACTGCACAAAGTTATTACAGTGTTATGGACTATATGCCCTGCACTGTATATTGCATCCCCGTGACTTATTTATTTTATAACAGGAGATTTGTGCCTTTTAATCCCCTTCACCTATTTCACCGGCTCTCATTCCTCCCTGCTCTAATAACTAAGGTTGTTTCCTGTATCTGTGTTTGTTTTGTTTTGTTTGTTCATTTGTTTTGTTTGGTTTGGTTTTTTAGATTCTACATGTAAGTGAAATCATATGATGTTTATCTTTCTCTGACTCAGTCCACTTAACGTAATACCGTCTAGGTCCATTTGTGTTGTCCACAAATAGTAAGATTTTATTATTTTTTTATGACTAATATTCATTTTTGTGTGTGTGTGTCTATGTATGTATGTGTGTGTATTTATATTTATATATCTGTTTTCTGTAGGTAAATACCCAGAAGTGGAATTGCTGGATGGTGTGGGAGTTCTATTTATAACTTTTGAGGATTCTCCATACTGTTTTCCACAGTGGCTGCACCAGTTAACATTCCCACCAACAGTATGTGCTGGTTTTCTTTTTTCCACATCCTTGCCAATACTTGTTATTTCTTGCCTTTTTCGGTACTAGCCACTCTGAAAGGCGTGATGTGATATGTCCTACTTTCGATTTTTATTTCCCTGATGGTTAGTGATGTTGAGCATCTTTTCATGCTTGGCCAACTGTAGGTCTTCTTTGGAAAAAAATGTTTATTCAAGTCCTCTGTCCATTTTTTAATTTTTTATATCAAGTTGTGTAATTTTTTAAAATATATTTTGGATGTTAACTCCTCATCAGGTACATGATTTGCAAGCATCTTCTCCCATTCAGTAGGTTGCCTTTTCATTTTGTTGATGATTTCCTTCACTGTCAGAAGCTATTTAGTTTGATGTAATCCATTTATTTATTTTAGCTTTTGTTGCCCTTGCCTGAAGAAACTGATCCCCCCCCCACCAAAAAAAAAAATCTAAAACTGATGTCACATTGCTTACTACCTGTGTTTTCTTCTGGAAGTTTTATGGTTTCAGGTCTTCTGTTCAAGTCTTTAATCCATTTTGAATTTATTTTTGTATGAGGTATAAGATACTGATCCACTTTCTCTCTTTTGTATGCAGCTCTCCTATTTTCCCAGCACCATTTATTGAAGAGGCTGTCTTTTCCCCATAGTTTAGTCTTGCCTTCTTTATCACAGATTAATTGAGCGTATATGCCTGGATTTATTTCTGAGTTCTCTATTCTCTTGATCTGTGTGTCCATTTTTATGCCTGTACCATACTGTGTTGATTACTATACTTTGCAGTATTATTTGAAATCCAGGACCCTGATACCTCCAGCTTTGTTCTTCCTCAAGCTTGCTTTGACTATTCAGGGTCTTTTGTGGTTCCATACAAACTTTAGGATTCTTTTTTTCTAGTTCTATGAAAAATGCCATTGGTATTTTGATGGAGATTGCATTGAATCTGTAGATTGCTTTGGGTAGCATGGACATTTTAACAATATTTTTTCAATTCATAAGAATGGTATATTTTTCCATTTCTTTGTGTCATCTTCAATTTCTTTCACTGATGCCTTACAGTTTTCAGAGTATAGGTCTTACACCTCCTTGGTTAAATTTATTCCTAGATATTTTATTCTTTTTGACACAATCATAAATGGAATTGTTTTCTAAATTTTTTCCTGATAGCTTATTATTAGTGTATAGAAACACAATTGATTTCTTTATGTTAATTTGGTATCACTCTAAGAAGCAACCTTAATGTATTCTGCCAGTAGATGAATAAGCCTGGTGATGGCATTCTTGCATTTGAGTTATGATATGGACCCGGGATTTCACTGTCTGTAGTATAGAATTTCATAGGATTCTTACATTTTAATTCAATACTGTTAACCAACAAGTATGTTCAATGTCCTCAGATTTAATTAACTAGCTCAATATTTTCAAAGAGGAGTTGTCATTTTGCTGTTTGGATTTCAGTTTTACCAGTTTTTATAATTGCCTACCTTTCCCACCCAATAATTAACTTTCTGCTTTACCAGTTTTTGTAAGATAGTCATTACTCATTTATTGATTTTCTTTTCCCTTTCTTCTGATCTTTTATCTTCTCACCCACCTGTTTTATTATTATGGATTATGACTAACTGTCTTCTTAAAATGGAGTTTATTGAAGGAACACAGATACTTACTTGTATTTGAACCACCTTGTCCCATTGCAAGTGCCAAAATATTTAAGATACTTTTTAAATTGCTATCTTATAAACTCTTTACCCTTGGGGTAAAATATAAGTGCTTCTCTGCATGCAAAAACTCTAATTTATCCTGAGTGATCCAACATTTATGGATAGAATTTATATAAGAAATGTATCTTTAGATTACATTAGCCTTAGCATTTATTGCATGGCACATATCAACAAATTCTTCTTTAAAAAAATTAAATTATTGAGTGAATTTTAGTTTTTTTGGTAAATACATTTTGTTCATTGAATCATTTATTAGAATGATCAAGTTGAGGAAGAGTAATGGAAGAGGAAGTATTGTCCTAAAGTTCACGTTGTTGTGTTGACTACAGGGACTGTGCTGCATTCATCTTTGTATCTTCAAGTTTACTTGATTCAAATAGGAATATTTGAGGTCCTGTTATAGGCAAAAAACTGTCAGAGACAAACTTATGATCCACTGAAGGTTACATTCTAGGTGAGAGAAGACAAATAATAGGCAAATTCATATACATGTTACATTAATTATTACTGTTTTGAAAATTGGACAAGGATAATGAAAATGACAATAAAGATATGCTCTTTTATATGGGGTGTTCAGTGCAAACTTCTGCAATAAAGTGAGTAGATTCTGAAGGAAGTGTGGGATTGAGCCGTGTGAGTATCTGCATAGCATTCTAGGTGAGGGAAGAACAGCTAAAAATGCCTGGAGATGAAGCATGTTTGTTGAATGTGGGATTATAAAGAGGCAAATTATCTGAAACGTAGTGAGCAAGGGAGACTAAATAGCAGGTTCTAGCTCATAAATTTCCTAAAAGACTTGACAAGGGCTTCAGAATATAGCTTGAGGGATAGTCAAAGTTATTAGAAGTTTTTGAGTAGAGCAGTGACATGATCTGACATGCATATTTAGTAGATTTTTCTATTATATAGAGAGCAAATTTAAGGGGAAACCCAAAGCAGATAAACCAGTTATTAAAACTAATTTAAGAATCAGATAAAAAATGAGAAATGGAAGGGCTTGGAGGAAGTGATGTAAGTTATCAGTGGAGACTGGTTTTGGAATAAATTAAAAAGACAAGTCAATAGAATTATTTGTTCAATGGATGTTGAGTTAGGAGTTTCAATATTGATTATAAGTGGTTGGCCCAAGTACAGAAAGGTGGACTTGTCATTTATAGAGAAGAGTGCATGGAGGTAGCTATTGAGTAAGATGTGAGGGTTGGGTAGAAAGTAAAGGCTTAAGGTTTTTACATATTCTGTCTAAGATGCCTAATTTACATCCAGATATAGATGTTGAGTTTTCAGTTGGCTATGTGTGGAGTTATGACGCAGAAGCAGATTCTTAGGCTATGTTATTATATACTGTAGTGAAACGTAACTATTAGTCCTCTGTTATTGAATGGGGTTACCAGTTTAGAATATATTCTTTGAGGGCTGAGGATTCCCCAAGTTTAAACATGAAAATTATTTTGTACGTTAAGATATCTTAGGTGTTGTTTGACAAATGCCAAATGAATTATGTGGAACCAGATTATTCCCTGAATGTGAGAAACAGGCAAGAGTAGATCCTTCCTAATGTAGCTGATAGGCTCTTTAGAAATAACAAAATCAAACAAGAGGAAACCAGAGAGGGAGACAAACCATAAGAGAACCTTAATCTCAGGACACAAAGGGAGGGTTGCTGGAATGGAGGGAGTAGGAGGGACGCGGTGGCTGGGTGATGGACATCGGGGAGAGTATGCGTTGTGGTGAGCACTGCGTACTGTGTAAGACTGATCAATCACAGACCTGTACCCTTGAAACAAATAATACATTATATGTTAATTTAAAAAAAAAATATATATATATATATTATTTTTTTTTAAATAACAAAACCCAAGTTTTGGGCTTGTTTTTTTTCTTTCTTTCTTTCTTCTTTCTTTCTTTCTTTCTTTCTTTCTTTCTTTCTTTCTTTCTTCTTTCTTTCTTTCTTTCTTTCTTTCTTTCTTTCTTCTTTCTTCTTTCTTTCTTTTAGGGAGAGAGAGAGCATGCACAAGGGGGGACATGCAGAAGGCAGGGGATAGAGAGAATGCAGGGCTCCATGTGGGGCTTGATTTCAGAATCCTGAGATCATGACCTCAGCTGAAATCAAGAGTGGGACACTTAACCAACTGAGCCACCCAGAAGCCCTCTTTTTTTTTTTTTCCATTTCTGTATGAGCTCTGAAGGTAGAAAAAAAATGTGTACTAATGAGTTGGAGAAGTTAACAGGGAAAATTCTGTTTATTCTACACCTGTGAGTATCTACTAGTATGAATAAAACATGGTAACTTACATACTTAACAGAATGATTACTTGTGTCCTGAAGCTAATACATTTTAGTGTTGTTAATAATAAAACACAGAGAAGAATCACAACTCCATTTCTCTTTCAGATGCTCCTTTCTGGTGTCTGGGTAATTAAATTTCTTATGCAAATACGTTTATATTTTTCCCTTTTAGAACCACTTCTGTGTTTGTATGTCAGTTTTGTAGTCGATGTGTATAAGCTACTTTCTGAATAAATCTATAAATTCTAAGTAGATAAGTATAATTTTCTAAAATATATTTACAGTATTTGTCTTGTGAGCATTGCATCCAATAAGTCAGAAAATACAACGTGGAGCTATCCTATACCAAAAATTCCTTTGTTATCTTATTAATATCCACAAACTCACTAAGCGCTATAATTCTCCAACTGTTTACAACTAATGTTACTTCTGAAATCAGATAAATACAGTTAAACCTCTGCTTCCTCATTTTATGAAGTATAATGGCAACCTCTAGATGGTGCTTATTAAATATTCCAGACACACACACAAAAATGTTGTTGAATTACATTGAATGACTATTTTGCTTAGCTCCTTAAAAAAGCGACATAACATTTTTATTTCTACTTATATCTGTTGTGTATATTATGAGTAGCTTTTAAAAGTTAGGTAATTTTGTTTTAGATTACTTTGAACATTTCTACCTAGATATAAAACTTATCTAGATAAGAATATATATTTGTATATGTAAACTATTTTAATGCTGATATAACTTTGTTTTTCATTTGCAGCTTATACTTATACGTGGTTTACTTTTGACTAAATTCTTTTTGTTGTTCAAGTTTTTATTTAAATTCCAGTTAGTTAACATATACCTTTGACTAAATTCTTAAGTATTACCTTAGAAGATGTATGATAGAATATTTTTTAGATTTTATGTATTATATGCACATAGCCACAATTCAAACCTATACAACGTTTATAAGGTATTTATGTTGTGATTTTAGCTCATTTTTTTAAAGATTTTATTTATTTATTTGAGAGAGAGAGAAGGGAGAGCTGAGCAGGGAGTCTGATATGGTACTCGATCCCAGGACTCTGAGATCATGACCTGAGCCGAAGACAGATGCTTAACCAACTGAGCCACCCAGGCACCCTTAGCTCAAGTTTCATTCATGGTTTAATTCATTTTAATTCAAGTTTAATTCATTTATGAATTCATTAAATAAAACTAATTTCTGTGCAACCATTCAGTTCTAGCATGGTTGTTCAATCAAAACTTGCATTCCTTCTTTTTTTTTTTTTAGACTTCATTTTTTTAGTTTAGAGAGGGAGAGGGGTGAGGGGTAGAGCACAGGGAGGGGGACAGCAGGCTCCTCCCTGAGTGCAGAGCCAGATGCAGGGCTTGATCCCAGGACCCTGAGATCATTACCTGAGCCAAAATCAAGAGTCAGATGCTTAACCAACTGAGCCACCCAAGCACCCCTTCACATTCCTTCTTAATTCTAAGTATATACATAGTGAAAAACATAGCCATATGCACTTGAGCCATATTTATGAGTCCTATTATTTTTTTTTAAGATTTTATTTATTTATTTGACAGAGATAGAGACAGCCAGTGAGAGAGGGAACACAAGCAGGGGACTGGGAGAGGAAGAAGCAGGCCTCCAGCAGGGGAGCCTGATGTGGGGCTCGATCCCATAACGCAGGGATCACACCCTGAGCCGAAAGCAGATGCTTAACCGCTGTGCCACCCAGGCGCCCTGAGTCCTATTATTCTATAGGAAGGACAAGTTTGTTCTTTATAAGGGAACATGATTAGCCAAAACATTTGAACTAAAGAGAAAGAATAAATAAAGATGTTTTCAATCATATTTACATATCCTAGCCATCTCCCCTCTTCTGGGTCATGATTGAAGGCCAAGTAAATAGAATCAGCATTTTCAAAAAGAGACGTGCCTGTTAATATCTGAATAACTTTACTTTTAGTATGTAAAGTAATAACCCACTGAGTAAATACACGAGGTGACAACTAAATGCGTGCCTAATTTTTTTCAGGGAATAGTTTACTATTGGAAGATTCAAGATACAGGCACCATCTTCTAGTTCATATTTTTGTTGTTTCATACTTACTAGATAAGAAGGTCTCAATGCTAAAATGATATATTTATTTAAATCTTTCCTTATTAATTTATATTGAATGTTTATAATATAACTTTCTTATAAGCCTGCATAGGTGCAAATGTATATACGTGTGTATATATACATATACATATGTATACACACAAACACACACATACACACAGATGTATATATAACAAAAGGTATATCCATTGTTGAATTTTTGCATTTCTTTGCTCCTGAGTTGAAATAGTTTCATGTATCTATTGGCTAAGTCTAAGAAATGCATATACACCTTAAGGCCATGAAATAGTTTATAATTTATTTCAATAACCTTGTATTTTTTGAACGTTCTTTAAGCTGTTTTAAATTTTATTGACATAAAGTCATTCGTAATATCCCATTATTAAACTTTACATTTCTTTACTATCTTTCATTCCTGATGTCAGTAAGGTGTTGTCACCCCAGTTGTACAGCACAAATAAGAACTATAGTAGACTTATCTTTCTATTTCGGTCCTAGGGATTCGAAGATAAATTCCTTCCTGCAGCATGACTGAGGGTAAAATCAAGCTGGGTGCTGCTTTTTCCATGCATGCACTTCATGACTGCCTTGTCTCTGGCAGTCAAGTGCTTCTACCAGGATTCTCCTCTTCGGATAGCTGTTACTAATTTTAATTCAGGTTGCCCTTTTTCATAGTAGCATCTCACATTGCCTGCTAGGACTGAAATTTTCAAGGATTTGTGTACTTCCTCATCAATGCATTTTTCAGACTTTAGTAAAGAGAACATCTCCATGCCTTCCCAGTACTGAAGGAGTGGGGGAGTTAGTCATACTTAATGCATTTGTTTCAATACTCCTGTTTTTTGAATTCTGTGGATTTGTGTGTCTGCATTAGGCTAAGTTCTGACATCTTAATATTGCTTGACAGAGGCCACAGTCGATTTCAGTTTCCAGTGAACCAATAAAGCACACAGTTAGAAGCCCTCCCAGGCATTTAAGCCAGAACCCAGAACCCTGATAGTCCAGTTAACTGAAGTGTATCTGATCTAACCTTATAGAGACATTTTGTTTAACTTGGATCCCAAAGATGTCTCCACTGGATTTTAGATACCATTGCAATGAATGGCTAAATGCTTATTACCAGTAGTATTGGCAAAATGTTCTCTGATGTTAGGGTTAATGTAGAGCATGAAATCAGCCATAATACCTGGCTTGCTAAAATGTCACACAGAGGCTTCTGCGGGTAAGGGAAGGTTTCGAGGAAGGGCGTTGGTCTTTGAAATGTCAAGGCAAGGCCTGCGTAACCACTCTGTCCAGGAATGCCACTGGGAGTTGCCTTCCCCAAAGCTTTCTTAGACCCAGCAGCCTCTCTGTGATCGAAGAGATGTATGCATTGTCCCTTAGGCTATGTTTAGCGGAACTCCAAGAACATGCAGATTAGCGTATCGTATCTTTCCCATAAACTGATCCTCCTAGTTCCAGTAAGACCCCTTGTCATACGTCACAGATCCTCCTACTTCCAGTAAGACCCCTTGTCATACATCACGTGCTTGAGAAACAATGACAAGGATTTGTGATTATCCTGAAGGACCAATAAAACCGGGAGCAAAGAAGGACAAAGGGTCTTTGTCTCTGAGCGTTGACCTTCTTGTCTTCCCTCTTTCACAACGAAGTTTGGAGCAGCCTTTCATCTGTGGGTACAGGGACCGCTGGCCATTCCCACACTCTATTAATGCATTTTTATTTTTGAGTGTGTTCCTTTTGAATCAAAAGCATAATAAGGTTATTGGGGAGATTTGTGATATCATAAAGCTGAGTGAGGTGGTAACAAGGGATAAATCTAGTTCTCTAGTTGTTGGAACTAAAGTACAGATATGCTTTGATATTGGCATGATCATTCTTGCTTGCACCTCATGGTTGTCTCTAGATCTTTACTATCGCTAATTTCTTAGGTTTCACATTTGCATTTGTAATGTGGTTCTCCATTTTGATCCAGATCCTACATTTGGTGCTTCAGACTTTTAACCTTTTTTTTTCTATTCTCCAGGATACAACCTGTAGTTCACAGGTACTCCATGTTGTTGTTTTTCTTCCCAGATAGGGAGAAGGGAGAGTATTGGATTAAATATTCATGTGGATATGCACTTCTGAAGTTTGGCACTCACAAACAGTTTTTCTTTGGCAGGTTGAGTTTGCCAGCAGTCCCTCCATTAACTTAGTCTTAACGTCAAACCTATAATTCAGCTGACATGGATTTTCTTGACTCTAATTCTAAAATAGCAAGTTCATTAGTCTCCTTATAATCCTCAAGTAGAAATAGTTTCTATGCTAAACATAATCTTTAGTTTGGGTACCACCCAGGAAGGCAAAGTCAAAAGTTTTCTTAATACATTAAAACCCTAATAAATGCCAGTGTTTCCAAATAGTACTGGTCAATATGGCCAACCAACAGGTACAAATTGATTAATAAATAATCCCTAAAAATATTTTAATGTATTTTAAAACAGCTTTAAAGGGTTTACTTAGTCCCAGCATTTCAGGAAAGTACTTATTATACAGCCCAAATACATAGAATTGTCATCTTTTTAAGAAAAAAAATAGAAATAGCTTTATGCCTTTGAATAACAACAAAAGCACAATCCGTAGTGATCATAATTCTGACTATAGATGTTGTTTTGGATACAGTTCCCTTTATCTGATTCATTTATCTTCTAAGCAGGCTTAGATCCCAAGTTATTTCTTCCTATGCTTAGAGTAAGCAGGAAGCCTTCAGATAACAATCCTAATTAGACGCCCTTAACTGATATTCACTAACCCCTTAAATTTGAATGGTAAGTCTGAAAGTGACTGAGATTTTTTGAATGTGGTTCCTCTTCATCTGGAGACCCATAAACTGATAGAAACAAATGATATGTCCCTCCATCCAAGTATAATGGTGAGATAACAGTAATATAATCTGCATATAAAACCTTACAGCAATCGCACAGACACAATTGCGAAGACACCTGAAATTCTACAGTGCATACTCATATGAGTCTCTAATAAAGGTAAAGAATAAGGTTCAGGGGCACCTGGGTGGCACAGCGGTTAAGCGTTTGCCTTCAGCTCAGGGCGTGATCCTGGCTTATGGGATCGAGCCCCCACATCAGGCTCCTCCCCTGGGAGCCTGCTTCTTCCTCTCCCACTCCCCCTGCTTGTGTTCCCTCTCTCGCTGGATGTCTCTATCTCTGTCAAATAAATAAATAAAATCTTAAAAAAAAAAAAAAAAGAATAAGGTTCCGTAAGAGAAAGGAAGCTCAGGCAAACAGAGAGGTCCCAGTGCAGCTCATAGAGCTCTTTGTTGGTTATAGAAAATGTGCGTTGTCTTTGGGCAGCAAACTGCCAGGATATATCTAATATACTTTAGTCACAGGAGCCAAGGCTCAAGTGTACTGAGAAATCTTTTATAACCTACAGTAGTAGTAAAGTCGACAACCCATGCCCTCTAGACAGGGAATTTTTAGACTTTAAGTAACTTGCCGTTAGCCATTCTCTAGTAAGTTTCATCCCTATCTTGACGATTAGTAAAGTTGACGGTTGGGTGGGATGACAATGGAAATCACCCTCATGCCACTCACCACACAGCATGCCAGTTCACGTATCTTCATGTAAAAAGTGGTTTCCAAAAGCAACAAGTTTTTGGAAACCTAAATTATGAGCTTGTTTAAAGTTATTTCTAATGCATCTTATTGGTTGAAACAAGTTTTTGGAAACCAAAATTATGAGCTTGTTTAAAGTTATTTCTACTGCATCTTATTGGTTGAAACAAGTCACAAGGCCAGTCGGGGGTGGGGACTTAAATGTCACATCCTTATCTTTGTGGGAGGACCTGAAACTTCCCGTGGCCATTTTTTCAATCATGTTATCGCCTACTGTAAAGTATAGGAACTTTAGTCTTTGCCTAAACTGACATTTCTGAAATGGTCTTGAAACCTGGAATTTACTTACGTTTCTACTGACAAATGCCTTTTCCTTGATAAGTAACACCACAAAGTTTGGGATTGAAATAATAATTTCCATTCTCATTTGAGAAAAGGAAAAAAAAAGAGAGAGTAATGATTAGCCCAGCACAAAATACTGTCCTTCACAAAGAAATATTAGAGAAAACTAATTAGGCTGGGCTGGTTCTAATTAGCAAATAAATTCTACTATGACAGGATTTAAACAACAAAAGAGGAAAGAGCAAAAGCACATTAAAACCTTGTTAAAGAAAATATAGTTGCTCCAGAGAAAACCAATAAATTATTAGATTAAGATATTTTGATATCATTTACCCACATTCAGTTTTATCTGTTTTGTGTTGAGCTAATCACCAAACAAAAATGCACTACTTAATAAAGCCAATTATACACAAGTAGGCTTTGAATAATTTTCTGAAAGGTGCAACATTTGAGAAAGTGTTGACTATAAAGGTAGTTAAGATAGGTTTCTGGACTTGGCTTATCTGTTTTCAGGATCAACAAATTAGTTATACCTATAATTTCATGATTATAAATTGCATTTGTCCACTTAGATAATATAATAAGGAAATAAATATCAAAGTGTTATTGAAAACATTCTTTGAGTTGAACCATGTATTAGAAATTAATTTATGTAGGCTTTGCTGCTACTCCGAGCTAATTACCAGTGTCATTTCCATAATTATGCACCATATTCATTTCACAGAGCAACACTTAGGATGGAAATAACATAATTTAGCATACCCACTTCAGTAAACTGTAGAGTTGAAAATATGCACGAATAAATTTTAAGGTATATGAGTTTGTGGAACAGCAGTGTCACAGAATGTCTGGGAAATAAACATTAATATCATCGAATTAGTTATTTTAAACAACCTTGAGCTCATGACTTTGCATAAGCCTTTATTTAAATTCAAAACAGTTAAATATGATTAATGCAAATTCCTCTACTCTGAGATCTGTGATTAGACAGATACAAACTGGGTTTAATTTTACCCTATCAAGGAGATATTGATTTAAATACAAGTATTATGGTCTGTATTTCAAGACACATGCTAACTTTTTTGATAAAACAAACTTTTAAAGGCAATTTTTAAGCTTAAAAACTGATTTCTTCATGTAACAGGAGAAGAAATAAAATAGTGTATTTAGCATATTCTTTGGTAGTTAACATGATTATTCACAAACAAACGTTTCTTGAGCTGACATGCATGATATTATTAATCCCAAAATAATCCTGTGACACAGGGATGAATAGCATTATTTCACAAATGAAAAAGTCAAGTTAGAGAGGTTGTTTGATTTCTGGAGATACCACAGATGGTAGGTGCTAAACAGGGATACTATCCTGTGCTTTGGGTCTGCCTTGGTCCACATCTGGTGTGCTCCCAGAACATCAGTTTGACATAATCTCAATGTTTCACTGAGCATTTTAAATATGTTTTCTGAAAAGAATGCACTTTGATTGTTATTTTAAGTTAATACAAATTAAGAGCTTGTCAGAGACTGGGAGGAAAGGCACAGTGATTGAAAATGCAGTGGGAAATCATGTTTGGTAATCACGAACTCCCTTCCCTGCTTCCACCTCCCCACCTCTGCCCTTCATTTTTTCCTCCACTGTTTCCCTCTGGTCCTCTTAGTTCATCCATAACCAATCAGACCCCACTTTATGTTTTCCTATGCCCTGGGCATGTGACCCCACTTTATGTTTTCCTATGCCCTGGGCATGTGATGTGGGCCTACCCACCATGTTGATTCTGCAATGCTTACTATTGATTGGCCCACCACTGCTTAATGGCCATGTGAGCCAACTCATAATCTACTATGAGACTTCAGGAGTTTTGCAAAAACATTCAACACAGATTTATTTTTTTTTCCATCCTCTTTGCAGAATCTTAAGATATATTTTAACGTAACTCAAGATTTAGAAAAAGCCTTTTAAACAAAATTTAGCTTTTTAGTAATGGCACAAATTTTTCTAATTAGCATATAGCTGGAGTTATCTCATTTGAATAATTTGAGTTCATTTGTATCTGCTCATTCACTCAGTTTGTAGCTTACTTTATGGAAAATTTGAAAATGTGGAAGTGTTTTCTTTTGAGAATAGGTATATATAAAATCAGTTTTAAAATACATTATATATTAGGATATATGCTTTTTATAAATAAATGTAAAATAATATCTATATGACTTTAGAAGACTCAGTTTATATCCTACACCCATACCATCTAACACAAACCACCAGAAAAACATTTTTCTCCTTTTAGTTTATTCTCATTGGCTATATCTATGCCTAACATACCATACTTTGCTAACCACCTGGTTCTGTCACCATTTGTTTAATTTTATCTATTAACTCATTCAACAAACTTTTAATATGTGGAATTTTCCAAGATAATACATATTTTGTGGGCTGTGCTCTTAAAGTTCATCTACCTTTTGTATATTCCCAAAGCAAAAGTATTTTATACTTTCTTTAAAGATGAAAAGACAATGCATCAGTGTTTTTGAATACTAAACAACTGTTTTTGAATTCTTCCAATATGTCATCTGCTAATCAGTTCACCGTTAACTCTTTATTCTCACCACGACCTTGTGACAATATGCTATGAAATATGGAATAATACATTCATGTATTTACATGATTAATTTATTCATTTAATTGACAACTGTTGCTTCTCATTATAGGGAAAGGTAATCAGGGCTGGTAACCATGGATCCATATGAAAAGCTGTTAGAATCAACTAGCAACATGGTCAGTGGTTAGTGATAATAAAATTTTAGCCCTGCCATTATTTTTATTCCTACCACCATTTTATTTCTAGTTAGTATAGATTATACTTGATCCCATTTCTGAAGTGATGCTCTGGTTTCATAGTCCAAGCAATAAAAATAAAATACCATTAATAAAAGTCTCACAGAAACACAAGAATATTTGCTTCTTATTAAAGCACTGCTAAAATAATATCCCAGTTTGTAGGACCAAACAGAAATGTACCTGGCCTATCTCTAATGAATGTTAAAATTGAATGGCAATGATTTGTAATTAATCGAGTTCCATACATGAATCCTTACTTTTTTTTTAATTTCTTTTTGTTTAGAATCATGTCATTTTAGACTTCTTGGAATTAGAATTCTTAGACATATTGAATTGGAAAGATGAAGATTAATTGTTGAAATATGTGATTTTGATGTGATCTTTGAAATTTATCTAGGTAAACATCAGATTTGAGAGATGTAAGTGATAAAGCCTTAGTGGCAGAACAGTAAGGTTGTGAAGAATTAAATTCAGAGAACAAGTAGTCCTTCCTGTTTCTCACCAGTGCTCTAACTTAGACCACATATTTTAAAGTTACAGTGTAAGAATTTAGGGCAGACACACTTGTTTCAACAACTAGGTGTTATTAATGGAGTACATCCAAAGGTCTAAGTTCTTATACTTTTTTGACCTCGTTTATATCAGCCAGTCATTATCAAAGTCATTTACCCAGACTAGTCAATATTGTTTGAAGTCGGATAAATTCTTTAGTTAGGGAACTTCGATGGTGCGGGTGTAGATGAAGAATGGTTCAGTGAGTTGTCCATTATCAAAATGTCTAAGGTTAAGTGGAGAAATAGACTGACCAAGTCCTGCAGTCTAACTTCCTGGCCAGGCACAGGGGCAGCTAACTCTCTTTTAACAGCAAGTTCCTTTATCTATAGTTACCTACCCCTTTTAACTCTTCTAACATCTGCCAGCATGAGCCTCCTAATTTTATAAATGGCTGCACTGTTAGACAGATTGCAGGTTTTTTTTCTTCTTCAGCTTTTTCACTGAGTCCTTTAGAAGAGAATTAGAAAAGTCCTTTCCTGATTTTTCTCCCTAAACTCCCACTGTTTCATGAATTGTAATCAAGGTGGTAATATGAAAAAGTGACAGATTTGGATAATACCTCTCCACTCCCAAATTTTACATCAATACTCTAATATCAGTGCTATCAGTGGCACAAAGTAGGCTAGTTGACAGAATACAAGAATTGCATTAAGCTTAATGTATTGTGTTAAGAATTGCAATCTTGAGCTTCTTAAATTAAAAAAAAACAGCATTGCACACATATGCCCAATTTTTGAATGGCAAGTTATTCAATGACTATACTGAACTATCTGTGAAAAACAACCAAAATGATTTGCCCTCTAATTTTGCCAAGTTTAAGTTCCTGGAAGATACATAAAACATATATATGTATTAGAAATACTTAGATTATTATATGGGGTTTAAAGACATTACATTGTATTATCAATTTCACAGGCTTAACTTTACTCATCTACTTAAGAGCATCCATCTCTTGAATAGATCATCAGTCTAGATTTAAAATATTTATAATGCAATTTTAGATGTGAAGTGGACTCCAAAGGCAAAATGTAAGTAGTAAACACATTAGGGATTTAACCTGAGAAAATGCAAATGACATACCATATAAAGAAAAAGTAAATGAAAATACAAATGACAAAGGCAATATTGCTAATGATTAAGAGCAATGACTCGACTGATGGCCTGAGATTGACTCACAGTGCCACAACTGGTATCTATGTGATGGGAAATTTTGGCAGCTGTTTCTTTATTTAAAAAGTCTCATAGCTTGTAGTGAGAATTAAATAATATGCTTAATATATTCAAAGAATATAAATGTATACAAAAATATAGAGAGAAATTAATATATACAATGAGCTTATAACAATGCATATCATATAATAAAAGTATATATTCTTTATTTTAAAATATCCAGGTAATGAACCGTCAGTGGCTGCTATAGTTTATTTTACTTTATTTTATTTTGTTTTATTTTTTTAAAGATTTTATTTATTTATTTGAGAGAAAGAGCAGGAGCAGGAGGGAGGGGCACAGGGAGAGGGAGAAGCAGATTTCCCACTGAGCAGGGACCCCGATGTGGGGCTCAATCCCAGGACCCTGAAATCATGACCTGAGCGAAAGGCAGACACTTAACCTACTGAACCACCCAGGTGCCCTTAGATGATTTTAAATATAACCAGCTCTTTCTAGTAATAAAAGTAGAGAGACATTAAAGTTTTTTTTAATAGTTCATCTGAAATTCTGTTTTATCATGTAGAATTCCTAGCCCACAGAATTGTTGTAAGAATTATAAAATATATAAATTATGGTCTGGCTTATATTTAGTATTACTATCATTTTATTATATAATCTCATTATTATAAATAAATACAGTAAAAATTTGAGGTTATCAAAGCTTGTTTTGTTTCTGTCTTTACTTATCATGGGGTTTTTAGGGCTAATTTATGGCACTAACTTTTCATGTGGTGATTATGAAAATGATACAAAAATGACAACATTTTTTTCTAAAAACATGTAGGGAATTGCTTAAGTGTCTCTTCAGGAAGGTCAAAGTAACCATGCTGAAATACAATGCAATAACTACAATTCTGAGAGGATTTAAGTTAATACATGACAACATAGTTCAAGACCTTAGCTTCCTTACTTCTGGGTGGCTTGCATACATTTTTTTCTAAGCAATTTTAAATATCATTTCTCTGAGGAATTCTTAGACAACAACCATTTAGCAGACAATATAAAATTGATTCTCTAGTAAGAGTTTAAAGTCCTGGGATTCGTTGTTGCTCAGTGAGCATAGATAACTATAGAAAACTTAGAATGCTAGGGTGTATATATGTTGAGTACCTATAAGTGTTGTTCCTTAAATCTAAGGTATCTAACAAGGAATCTTGACCAGGTCATTAACTTCCTTATCTTCAAGTAAATATGAACTCCAGAAGTAACATCTTATCTCCATATAAGTGTAAATAAAGCCAGCATTTTTCTTCAAGAAAAATGTCATGATTCAGATCAATAAAAATGAGAATATTCATATAGTTCACAAAGTTTACATGACAGCCTAGAGCCAAGATAATTTTTATTTGGACTTTTTTCATGCTAGTTTTCATTAACTCTCTACCTTTATCATAGTAGACTTTTAATAATGTGATATTTAGATGTAAAGTTTTGAGAAAGAATTTCTCAGTCAATTGTACTGATCCTAAAATGTATTGAATGAAGTGGGGGAGGGTAAACAGAAGGGGGAATGAACCACGAGAGACTATGGACTCTGGCAAACAAACTGAGGGCTTCGGGGGGGGGGGATGGGTATAGGCCGGTGGGGTATTAAGGAGGGCACGTATTGCATGGAGCACTGGGTGTTAAATGCAAATAATGAATCATGGAACACTACATCAAAAACTAAGGGTGTACTGTGTGGTGACTAACATAGCATAATAAAAATCTATTATTAAAAAATGTATTGATTGAAATTGAGTTCCATGGCAACTTAAAAAACAAAACAAAGCAAGCTTACTATTTGAGGTGATCTAATTTGATCCATATATGAAGTATGTTTTTAAAGATAATTTTCTGTGCTTTTATAGTAAATAGTGCCGTAATTCCTTCTCCAGTATTCTAGCTTGCCAGTCATTTTTATTTGAGAAGACTTGAGGTTCATGAATGTGAAAGAATACATTATTTACAGAATCCAAAGTGATTTTAAATAATATGGACAGAAGAGAAATAGATTGGTGGGGGTGTGGCATATTTCTCTTTTCTCCACTAAAAATTTTATTTGATTTTTCAGGACAGAGTTGAAGATCAGTTGTTCTATTATCCCTGTATCTGAAAGTGTTATTGAAATTCAGGATTGAGCCTTGTATTATTAGCCAGCATTTTATATTGAGTTAGTATAGATTAGGTAGTAACTAGTTTCTGCCCACAGAGTCAAAAGCCAATGAAAAATCAATAAAAGTTTCAACCACTTACATTATTCTTGATGAAATTCTCCAGAAGTTGAGTGTGCAGCATAGATAAATACTTCAGTTGTGTGTCTAAGGCCCACTAGAGTTTACTATAAAAATGATAGCATAAAATATCTGAGTTTTAAAAGGAAACTGGCACTATGCTTGATGGACTTTCTTGAATACTAAAATGCTTTTTGAGTATCTGGACAATTTTCCTTTTGAAACAAAAATCAGCGTAGGCTATGCTTTTGAGTTTTTTCTTTGAGAATATAGCCGTAGAACTAAAAAAAAAAAGAAAAAAAAAACTTTAACAATTTTGATATCTAAACTTAGCAGCAATCTTGGTATTCATTCCTGAAAGTAAAATGACTAGTAAGAAAAATGATAGCTTAGAATACATATTTTAAAAAAGATCTCTGAAAACTGAAAAAACATCTCACTTTTAAGATGCTGTCTTAGAGGAGGGAGCTATGAAGAAATTTTTATAGCAAGTTGAATAGGGGAAGAAGGTTAACACATGTGATAGAAAACACATGTGATAATGTCAAAGAAATCAAAAGCTGGGCACTTTTGAAAAAAAAAAGTTTGGGTCAAAAACGATCAGGATATGTTAAGGGATAACATGGAAATCATCATCTGAAAGCAGGAATGGAAAGCCATTTTAATTAGCAGGAGAAACCATGTAAAGAGCAAGGCAACAGTGTGCTGTCCTTTGCTGTGCTCTGGCATAGGATTTACTTGTATGGCCCAAAGATTATAGCCCAGAGTTTCTATAATTTACAATTATATAATTGTGCTTATCCATTTGGATTTACTTTTAGTTAATTTTTTCTCATTCTGACAGAGACAACTATTTGCTTTAGGGGGGCTCAAATGCTTACAAAAGGAATTCAAAGGAAAAGAATTTTGTACATCAAAAATAAAATTTCTGAGCCTACCGAATGCATTGGTCATGAAAGTCAGGCTTTGGGGAAAGAGATCTTACAATCGCAAATACTTTGACTTGGCACGTCAAGAGGGAAAGTTGGCCAATTCAGGAATTACATGATTAATATAATTAATAAATTAAAAGGAAAGAAATCTATGTAATAAAGGGAACTCCAAAAGAAAGGAAGAAGATTGTCAAAACTTTTCCACCCTGATTCAGAGGGAAAGTGAAGAGATTGTATTATATACGGCGGAAACAATCTCTAGGTGTGTGTTAGGAGCCATGAGTTGTAGCCTTGGATTGATAAATATGGGCCTTGGGCCATTGGTTTTCAAAGTATAGTCCACAGACCCCAAGGGGTCCCTGTGACTTTTTCAGAGTGTCTACAAGGTTTGCTTTGTTTTGTTTTAAGAAAAAAACTAAGAGGTTATTTTTTTCATTGTATTGATATTTTCACTCATGGTGCTAAGGCAGTGCTGGGTAAAACTATGTGCCTTAGCAAGGGTCGAAATGTGGCACCAAAACATATGCATAATCATACTGGGTTCTTCACCACGACACATTCAATCAATTCAGTTGCCATTATTCAGGAGCTTCTATGTATTATCTCTTCCTACCTACCATCTCTATTAATATTGTACAAAGATCTCAAGGACAATTTATGTTATTTACTAACAAAGACAATGGGTGATATTATTTCACTAGGTACTGGGTTAAAATAAGGAATCATTTCTATAAATCAGATTTTAGTCATATTTCAGAGGTTTTCAATTACTTGAAAAGGCAAAATTATTTTTAAAAATTATTTTCAGATATTTGTCCAAAGCTAAAGTAACTTTTTTAAGTCAGCTTTGTTGAGAAGATGCTATATATAGCATATGCAATATATAAAATATATTCGTTTTACGTGCAAGCGATATATAGATTTTGGTTAAATAATTAGGCAAATAAGGTCAGCTTATGGCTTTGGGATATTGTATGTATTCAAATTAGCAAAATATAACAGTGGTGAACTAATTTTATTAAGTATAAATATTTAATACATTCCTTCAAGTATGAATTTAATAAATAAACCACTCCAAAACTAGATCGAAAAACAGTCCTAAATATGTATGTATAAAGTATAGATAACACTAATCTTCTTATGGATACATAAAATCACCTGTTCTGTTCAGTATTTCATTGGAAATAAAAAGTAATCTTCAAGAACCTCAGCTTTTAGACTTTTTGAATATGAATTATATCAAGGATTATATATTATCTCTAAATGCTTAAGAGAGAAAAAATACATAAATTCACTTATGATTCATACATGCTGTGTATATTCATATTTTCAAATGAGACCCAAGATTTGTGATTATATGATAAAATATTTCAAAAATAATTTCTCCACATATTCTCAGAGGAACAGATTGATGGTTTATAGAAGTGGTAGTTGAGAAGGGTGGCCAAAATTAGTGAAGGTGGTCAAATGTACAAACTTCGAGTTATAAGGTAAATAAATTCCTGGAATGTAATGTACGGTATGGTGACTGCAGTTAACAATACTGTATTGTATATTTGAAAGTTGGTAAGAGAGTAGATCTTTCATCAATGTTGTTTTTTTCTTCTAAGTTTTTAATTAAATTCCAGTTAGTTAATATACAATGTAATATTAGTTTCATGTGTACAATATAGTGACTCAACAATTCTATGCATTACTCAGTGCTCATCCCCATCACCTCTTTCACCAATCCCATCCTCCTCCCCTCTGGTCACCACCAGTTTATTCTCTGCAGTTAAGTCTGTTTCTTGGTTTGTCTGTGTCTTTTTTTTTCCTTTGCTCATTTGTTTTATTTCTTAAATTCTACATATGAGTGAAATCATATGTTATTTGTCTTTCTCTGTATGACTTATTTTACTTAGCATTATACTCTCTAGCTCCTTTCATGTTGTTGCAAATACCAGGATTTCATTCCTTTTTATGGCTGAGTAATGTTCCCTACACACACGCACGTGTGCCCATGAGCACACACACACACACACACACACACACACACCCCATATCTTCTTTATCCATGCATCTATCAATGGACACTTGATTTGCTTTCATATCTTGGCTATTGTAAATAATGCTGCAATAAACAGGAGTTCATATATCTTTTCAAATTAGTGTTTCTATATTTTTTGAATAAATACGTAATAGTGGAATTACTAGATTTTATGCCATTTTTATTTTTAAAGGAAACTCTATACTGCTTTCCACAGTGGCTGTACCATCAGCAGTGCACAAATGTTCCTTTTTCTTCACATCCTTGCAATACTTGTTAGTTATTGTCTTTTTTAATTCTAGCCATTCTAACAGGTATAAGGTGATATCTCACTGTGCTTTTGACTTGCATTTCACTGATGATTAATGATGTTGATTGTATGTTCATGTGTCTGTTGGCCATCTGTGTGCCTTCTTTGGAGAAATGTCTGTTTGTGTCTTCTTCTGTTTTCAATTGGATTATTTGGTTTTGTTTGTGTGTCCAGTTGTATAAGTACTTTATATATTTTGGATACTAACCCTTTATCAGATATGTCATTTGCAAATATCTTTTCTTTTTTTTTTTTTTTTTTAAAGTTTTTTTGTTTATTTATTCAACAGAGATAGAGACAGCCAGCGAGAGAGGGAACACAAGCAGGGGGAGGGGGAGAGGAAGAAGCAGGCCCATAGCAGAGGAGCCTGATGTGGGGCTCGATCCCATAACACCGGGATCACGCCCTGAGCCGAAGGCAGACGCTCAACCGCTGTGCCACCCAGGCGCCCCTGAAAATATCTTTTCTGATGCAGTAGATTATCTTTTAGTTTGTGGATTATTTCCTTCACTGTGCAGAAGCTTTCTATTTTGGTATAGTCTCAATAGTTTATTTTTCCTTTTGTTCCCTTGCATCAGGAGACATATCTAGAAAAATGTTGCCAGGGCCCATGTCAAAGAAATTACTGCCTGTGTTTTCTTCTAGGTGTTTTATGGTTTCATGTCTTACATTTAGATTTTAATCCATTTTGAGTTTAGTTTTGTGTATGCTGTAGGAGAATGGTCCACTTTCATTCTTTTGCACATAGCTGTCCAGTTTTCCCAGCATCATTTATTATGAAGAGACTGTCTTTTTCCTTTGGTATATTCTTGCCTTCTTTGTCATTCATTAATTGACCATATAAGCATGATATGTGAGGTAAATCAGACAAAGACAAATACCATATGATTTCACTTATATATGGAATCTAAAAAAAAAAATAGAACAAGTGAATAAACATACAAATAAAATGTAGAAATAGACCCATAAATGCAGAGAACACAGTGGTAGTTTCTAGAGGGGAAGGGGGTGGGGAGGTGTGCAAAAAGGGAAAAGGGGAGCGGGAGATACAGGCTTCTAGTTATGGAAAGAGTAAGTCTTGAGGATAAATGGTACAGCATAGGGAATTATAGACAGTGGTACTGTAATATCAATGACTGATGAGAGACGGTAGCTACACTTGTGAGCATAGCGCAACCCATGGAGTTATTGAATCACTGTTACACTCTTGAAACTAATGTAACATGGTCTTGTCATGTATACTTCAATAAAAACCAATATTCTATGTTGAGATGCATATTGATGACATACTTTAAAATTTTAAAAACCCTCAACTATAATTTTGGAATATTTGTGTGTTTTCAGATTTTGTTACTAGAAGTTTCCTCCTAGTTTTTTCTTTGGTGGGGGGGACTTTTCTGTGGGAGCAATTTTAAAGTGTTTTCATTTAAGTAAATAGTTGCTTTAGGGGAAACAAATATATTTATATAATATAAAATATAATATAACCAAGTGCTTTTACTTTCAACATCTATCTAAAGTATATAAGTGAATTAAACATTTAGCATTAAGGCTATATATTCAAATGATGCATATAAACAAATGAGCACATTCAAGCCTCACTGATGCCTACTTTTCATAATAATAGCAGATACTGCTATAGTTTTTTTCTTACTAATTATCAGTCATTGTTCTAGATGAACTGCATTATAATAACTCAGTTTTTACAACAAACTTAAGTTCTGTTATTATGTCTATTTTATAGATATAGAAACTGAGTTTTGTAGCAGTTAACTAATATACTTAAACTCTTACAGCAAAGAAATGGCACAGTAAAGCTGTGAACCTAAGTGGTCTGACTCTACGTGCTATGTTCTTAATACTGTGCAGCATAGAAACATCAGATATTATCAGTGGGTACTGTTTAGTGTCATCTCTCAGCTGCTAATATTTTGTGCTACCAACAGGTACCAATATTTTAGGTCATCAATTATTGGCCATATTTTAACTTAACTCTATTATTCCATTTTGTACATGCACACACACACTTTTGTTGTATTTGAAATCAAGAAAGGCAGGGATAAAATTTTTCTTTTATTAAGTGATTCTGCATATGGTATCTTTTTTCAAATTATGATATCATGCCAAAATACCTCACACCATTCAAGGCCTGCATGACTCTAATCTTGATCTTAGAAGTTAGGCTTAAGAGACAAAGGATATTTCAGTTTGTGTCCCAGGATCTTTATCTGAAATTGATCAATTAAACAAAATCAAGCATTGGCATATACTGTACAATGTTTAAAAATAATTGGACATTGATTATTTAGCTTTAAAAATTGTTAGCGTATATTATTTTAGAGATAGATAATTACTAATTGGAATTGATCTAAGAAAATTGCTGTAAAGTTCATCTACCAGCAACCACAGGACATTATTTGGAGGATGCATAAAGCTAAAATGGTACTGTTTTTTTTTTCCAGAAAATAGAAATCAATTGAACACATAGGTATACACAAAAAAAGTAGAATAAAAAATGTGTGCATTTAATATGTGAGCATACTAAATAAGATACATAGATATATATGTAATAAACCAAATCTTCCATATATTCTATAAACAGAATATTGTTTTCTCCATAAAATAATCCAGAATTTATGACAACCCCAAATTTCCTGTAAACAGAAAAGTGCAGTACTTTCTTCATATATATTCAACAACTGTCTGGAGTTCAATAGATTCATATGACCCAAGAAAGAAGTGCTGCTAATAAAACTGGAAACTCATTGAGTTTCAAAAGGTGATGACCATGGAAATAGAAGTGCAGTGTTTCAAATTGACAGAGTAGTGTAAATCTATGCTACAAACTCTGGGTATAGACCTGTCACAGATAAAACTGTGGACCCAGAGAGAGAACCATCAACTGGCAGTAGCCTCATCAAAAAAAGAATTATGTGAAAAGGAAAACCCTGTTCAATTAAAGCGAGGATGCTTACTTTTGTTCTTAAATCATTAAAGAAAATGCAACCACTTGATTTTATTATATGTTTCTTCACTATCTGATCAACTCATACAGTTATTTACTTGAAATCAATTATATTAGTTTGAATCTAAGTTAATTTCATGTGGTGTGAGTTTTAGAGAAAAGATGTATCCATGCATGTATTTACTGAATCTAAAAATATATTTATTCTAGAAAATAAGTTTGAATACTGAATTTTCCTTTTGAATTTCTTTTTCACATCTCTGCAATCAATAGGTAGTATGAGGAATGGATTCTTTTTCTTTATGGAATTATTTTAAAATACTAGATTTTATTTAAGAATGTGATACTGAGGACCTGCATTTATACCCAAACAAGAAAATACAAAACAAACAAAACAAACAAAAAATAATCACCTAACTTTAGCTCCTTATATTGAATGGCAAAATTATAACATGAACTAACTAAACTTTCATATTGTAAAAAGCAACATTTTACAGAGTGTCATCTAGGCTTATTTGTTGTTTACTATTCAGGGCAAATTATGTATCTGATTTTAATTTATGTGAAATAATTTATATTGGTTTCCTGTTGCTCTTGTAAATTACCACAAATATAGTGGCTTACAAAACACAAATCTATTATATTACAGTTCTGGAGGTCAGAAGTCCAAAATGGGATTAAACTAAAACCAAGGTGGCATCAGGGCCATATTCCCTCCAGAGATGATAGAAGAAAAAGTATTTCCTTGCCTTTTCTAGTTTTTAGAGGTGCCTTCCTGTCATTCCTTCATTCGTATCCATTTCCTCTATCTTAAAAGCCAGAGGCATAACCCCTTCAAATGTGTTCACATTGCCTTCTCTCTTATAAGGATCCCTGTGACTACATCTGGGCCACCAAATCATCCAGCATAATTCCCTGTCTCAAGATCCTTAGCTCAATTGCCTCTGCAATGTCCCTTTTATCCTATAAGGTGACATATCCACAGGTTCTGGATATTGGTACGTGGGCATATTGGGAGACCATTATTTTGCCTAGCATACAGTGTTAGGCATAGTTTAGAAAAATGTTTCCACCCTAACTAGTTTGTGATTTACTAGATCTAAATATCTCTAAGGATCATAATAAGTACTTAGAAAAACCAAAGGATATTTGAATATAGAAAATGAGAGCTATTATTTATAAGTTTTCTCTTTCATTTTAAAGATTTTTCTTTCACTTCTCTAAATATTTTATATAATAGTTTACTCATGCTGACATTTTAATAAACACAATTTAAAAGTAATGAACAATGTATGAAGGAGAATAAGCATGGAATGTACTTATTTTTACATTTTGATGATCTTTAATCATTGTAAGCAAAAGGATGACCACATAAAAAATATTCATAGTCATATCTGAGTGTATAGCCTTTAAATTTACTGTTGGAAAGTCATTATCAGACATATACACAATTAGTAAGACATTAATTATAGAAATCCCATTCAACAACATGCCAATATTGTATATATTCATGACAAAGGGTAATATAAGTGTACATATTAGAAACATAAAAAAGAATAAACACTATAAAATAAACCCTCAAAATACAGTTACTCAGAAATGTATATCCTCCAAAAAGAAGTACACCGTAATTGAATGTTTATGACTGAGAATATTTGTGTGTTCATAAACAAAATTTAATTCCTTTGTTAAAAAAATCTCATCCAAGTCATTGATTAGCCTGCATTCCAACATTTAAATTAGTAATTTACTACTGTAAAAAAGGAATTATAATACAAATACCAATCTTACTTGAAAAATTTATATTCTGTAATAATATTACATAATTGGAGGATAAAACTCTCAAGTTCAGTTAAGATAGGGAAGAAAATGCAGTTTATCATCTTTCTCACATACAGAAAATCTTAAACAGATTCATAACATTGTCTTTCCTTCACAGAACACTATTACAAAAAAATCCTATGCAATTACAGAATTTATAAACTTAGTTACCATTATTTTTATGACAAAATGTATTTGTACTTAGTATATCCCTTATATTTCATAGAATCACATATTGTTTCAATGTACAATACATTGTAAGCTCCCCAAGGACACAAATCTCTGGCTTAACACTTAGTCAATGTTTGATTAATTGAGGAATTGATTTTAAATGATCAAATTAACTTAGATTTCTTCATAAAGAGAGTCTTAAAAATTTCCTTTTCTGCCTAATTTTATTTTCTGGATCCCAAAGTTGACAAATCTCCATAGAATACAAATGGAGAGCATGTCTTCTTTGGAGTAAAAAGTTGTTCAATAATTCTTAAGCCTGAGGAAAAGTAAATATATTCTATTTTAAAATTCTATCATACTAGCAATTCAATTTCAATAATATTTCCCTAATAACACAAGGTTTGCAATTTTTCTGGTCATAATAAAGTAAATGCTGAACTCTATATGCAATTTATCCCAACGCAGACATCATGTGTCATTCATGCCTGTTCAAATTCAAATTAACAATAATGTTTTTTGATATATCATCTTCATACATATTGGTTCAATCAACATCCCAGTACAGTACTCATTTAAAGAAAAATAGAAGAATATCTTACAAGACACAGTTGAAATAAACCTCTAAAAGGCCACATATGTACCTTCAGTAATAAAAAAATTAGGAGAGATAAAAATAAGCCTTAGCTCATGTCAACATCAGACAAAACAGTCATTAATTTATTCAACAAATATGTATTGAGATCTACTCTTGTTTAAGGAATGGCACACCCAGATCGTAAGAGAAAAAAATGCAAAATCTATGTTTATGGCAATAAATTATTTAAGGTAAGAGACCGTCTTCCTTAATGACCACATTATATACTAACACTGAACTTCTTAATGTGTCTTATGTACATACAGATGTGTGTGTTATATGTGGAGCTGCTGTATATATGTGAAGTGGGGCATACATACCTGGAGATGTGAGAGTAGGTGTTTGCGCACGTGTGTGGCTGTATGGATGTGAACATGGGTGGTGTAAATATGCATGTATGTGGGCGTATCATGTGTGCACATGTGTATAGAAGTGGGTGTGTCTATGAGGAGTATATTTGTGTCAGTGGTTCTTAACAGGGGCAGTTTTGCCCTCCTCCTCTGGCAACATTTAGCAGTTACTGGATTTATTGTTGGTTGTCACAACTGCAAGGGAGGTGTGTCACTAATTCGTAGCAGGTAGGGTCTAGACAGATGCCACTCAATGCTGCTTAAACACCTACAAGTCCTAGTGCAGTCATGCATAACAAAAATGTATTCAGCCCAGAGCAAAATGCCAGTAGTATACTGAACTTAAGGAACTGGTGTGTGTATGTGGGGGGGGCGGAGGTGGATTTTTACAATGATTTTATAAAACTTGTACAGAGTAAGGAATCCATAACCTTTTCTGCAATTTTATGCTTCATGTCATAAACAAAACCTCAGGCTAACTTATCACATTCCTTTGCATCACTGGATGCAACATCATCCTTTGCAACACCCATGAGAAGTTCCTGCTATTCTTGATTGACAAACCACCTACTCAGAAACATTTAGCCCTTACTTAATGTATGAGGTTTACACATTTTTCCAAACCCATAAAGAAAAATATCCCAACAAAGATTTCTTTTTATAGACTCTCAGAGAAGCAACTTTTTAAGCTACTTCGATAAACCCATTAAATTTTGTTGACAAAAGAATAAGTAATGCCTATTTAAGATGAAGAGTCTGTATGGAAATGGTTAATTTACTATTATTTGCTTTGTTAGTATGTAGATAATTGAAGCCATTTTATATCTGGAATCTGTGTATACTGGATGTAGCATATTGAACAGATAAAAATGTAAAAGTATCTTTTATTTCTACCTTTTCTCATCCATGGTCCGTGAAAGGCTTCCTGGTATTTAAAGTCCTGCCATTCACTAATTACATCTGCTTGTTTCCAGGAAAGTTCTTCTTTTCAGTCACTTTATAACCTATGCACTGGGTAGATGATTTAATGCCACCCCTTTCATTATGATTTCTACTTTCTCACTTTCCAGCTTTTTCTGGCTTGTCTTGGCAGAAGAAAAGGCTGGAAAATGATATCTCCAATTTATTACTGCATTTGTCTGGGGGCACTTTTCTGATTGAAATGACACTAAATCCACTGGGAAGTAGAAACTGTGGACTTGATGAGGATGCAACCCACACAGCTGTGATCAAACCTTTGACTCTGTTACTATAGCTGTCAAAGTAAACTGATATGAAATATGAAAAAAAAAGAGAGTTCTTATTTTTAACTGCCAGATACACTGCTATAACTCTCCTAAAGTATTTTCTGTTCATTACAAGAAAGATGCATACTTTTTCTGTCATAAAGTTGCAAAGTATGTAATATAGAGAGATTGTGTACATGTCAAAGGCAAGTATGTTTATTTGCACAAGGACGTGCATGCTGCAATCTCATAAATAAAGTTATTTCTGGCAACCTGCATACTATTTATTTTTAAAACATATATGTAGAGTAGCTACGTGCTGCCAGTTTCTTCCTGAAATAGTAATGCAGAATGTCAAGGTTGATATTAGCTATCATTACTGCACATTATTCCATACAAAACAAAACAAAACCAAACCAAACCCTCTTTTCTCCCTTCAGAATACTAACTGCATGCCTTTTGCAGGTTCAGGGGAAAGATACACCAGTTTGCTTTATTTGTACTTTCTCTCACATGTGTAACAGAATCCAGGTGGAAACATAAACATTAGGGTAGTTTTTAGCTATTTTCTAAGTATGTTACTATTGTCTTCAATTAAGCAGCTGATACCACGTATTATTTGATATAGTGAGTTTATGTAATTGTCTTTTGGTCTGCCTGAAATGCTACAGTTTTTTTTTTCTCCTCTTTAAAAACATTTTACAAATGCTTTAAAAAGATATCAGAAAGAATGGACAATCAGAAGAGTCTTCCGCCTGTGGGCTCATCTTTAATACATTATTATCTGTCTAGTTTTTCATTTTGATAAGCAAGGCGACCCAGACGATACCAAAGCCATTTATCTCTTGAGGTTACAACGAGTGCATTGCTGCTTCCTTGATGAGCAAACAGTCACTGCAGAGAAAGACGTTTGACATTTTATTTCAGATTAAATAGGATTAGACAACATAGTTGTAAACTGTCAATCACAAATCATTGGAAATAGAACTTTTCTGCTTTGTTTTAGTGGAATTTCTGGATTTGGGATTGTTTCATGATCATGATTTGGCATCAAAATAGGTAGTGATCCTTCCATTGATTGGGGATAGTATTTTAGAAGATCCAAACTGGTGTTGAAGAATGCTGGTTGGCATGAGAAAAATGGCTTTCAGGTAGCAATTAGCACATGAAGAACTAGAGAATTCTTAGATCTCTATCTTATTAACAACTGCTTTTTAACCAGCACAATAGAGTATGAATAGATGGAAAAGAAACCAGTGATCCGGCTCTATATAAAGAAGTTTGACCTGTTCTTTTGGTTTTCCTATTTATTTAATTTCATCCAGGTCCTTGAACCAAATTTTGCAGTGACGAGATAAATATACTCCTAATTTCCCAAAATGAATCAAATATAGAGTGACACCGTAATAATCATTATAGAGAACCATTATAGAGAACTGTGCATGTTAGCAAGAATCTTTTAAATTAAGATATTTAATTTTAAAATGAGACTACAAATATAAAAAGCAGATTATTTCCTTCCCTATTAATAATGTATCTAGATTAATATTTGAAGAAAAATGTTATTAAAAGCAGTTTAATTGCATTTAGGCTGCATTTAAATATTTAATGAGAACAATATAAAGAAAGAAAACCATAAGGGCACAAAATGGTATGGGTCATTTTCATATATTTGGGGAAGCCGAACAAATTTAAAGTGGTCAAAATTCTTTATGATACATAATCACTATCATGATATCATTGATAGTTACTTCAATGTAACTTCAAGTAAAAATAGATATATGTTGTGTAGAGCCATTAATTATTGAATACAAGTTTATTTTAGAAAATGTCTTAAAAACCTACATCTGTTGGTGCAAGTAGTTATAGTTAAGTGTTTGGCTGTGCACTGATTTTAGATCTAGAAATGCATCCAGAATGTGTGTTCTCTCAACTGTACATCACAGATTGACTGGAAGAATCACTGGACTAATTCAGACTCAAATATTTTATGCACCTTTTATGGAATAAACTTGGGCATGCTCCACTTACTCGTCTCTGAAATACAGGAAGTTATACTGATCTGGCCTGAGTATTGTAATGACAAAATGAGATAATTCGTCTTACATTATTGTTAGACACTGAACAATGTCAATATTTTAACATAAATGCAAGCTGGGTACCAGACACTGTCATCATGTTGGGAGACACAAAGTTAAATTAAAAATAATTCTTTCTTTCAAGTAACTTTACATACTAGAGGGAGAGAGAGATGCAGTCATGTCTTTAATATACTATATGAAATACCAAAGTCATTGAATGACTCAATACCAGATATGTTTCCATTACCTTTAAAAATTACCACAAAAGCATAAACCGTATTTTAAACTTTAGCATCGAGACTTTATATAATCCCAAATATTTATTATTTCCTATTTACTTTATTCCTTCACCCTGGAGAACTTCTTTCAGTATTTTCTCTAGTGGAATCTGATGGCAGTGAATTCTCTTTGCCTTCTTTTATTTGAAAATATTTTTATTTCATAGTCAATCTTACTATTTTTTTTCTGGATAAAAACACTGGATTGACAGGGTTTGTTTTACCTTTCAGCACTTAAAGTTGTTCTACTGTCTTATGTCCCTCACCCTTCTGAGTGCAAGTCAACAGTATGCAAGTATTTTTATTATTGTTCTTTTACATGCAGTGGGCTTCTCTCAGGCTCATTTCAATATCGTCTCTTCATTTTTGGTCTTTAGTAGTTTGATCATAATATACCTAAGTGTGGTTCCCTTGTATTTATCCTGATTAGGGTTCACTGACCTTCAAGAATCTACAAATTTATGTGTTCAGCATATTGCAAAATTCTCAGCTATATTAAAAAACTTATTTTCAAATACCTTTTTCTCAGCTGTCTATCTTTGATGGTGTCCATAAATTCTTAATGTTCTATATTCCTTCTTAATATAACTATATGTTTATTGATTCTTACCTCCTCTGTCATCTCTCTTCTGATGCTCTGTAACAGAAACTGGAGCTTCCAAGTCTAAAATTTCTATTTTCTAAGAGTTTCTATTTCTCTGCTGGTATTTCTTACGTTTTCATTAACTGCTACCATATTTTCCCTCTTCCTTGAATATAATGGTAATAGCTACCAACCTATTAATCCCAACACCTAGGTCCTCACAAATTCCATCTCTATGGTCTTTTTTCTTGAGAATTTGTCATATTGTCCTCTTTCTTTTGACATTGAGCAATTTTGTATCATATCCTGGATATTGTGAAGTTATTTTTGGCGACTCTGCGTTCTATGAATAGTCCATCAGGGAGCCTTTCTTTCCCCTCTCTCCCTCCCTCCCTCCCTTCCTTCCTTATTCCTCCCTTCCTCTGTCCCTCCTTCCCTCCCACCCTCCCTCCTTCCTACTGTCTCTTTTCTTATTTAGCAGGCAATCACACTGGTTGGACCCAAACTACCAACAGTCTCTTGAGTCACAGCCCAACTCTCAGTTCCGTTCTTTAATCCATAGGGGGGCTGCTTGATGCCAAGCATCCATTGTTCAAAGGTCACTAAGGATTTTTGGATTTGGAAAGAATTTATATATAGAATTTGTACCACTTTCTAAGGCTCTCTCCTTTCCAGAACTCCCTGCTCATTCAATTTTCCATGGTTGTGGTTGAAATGAACCATTTCCTCTTATTCTTTGCGACAGAAACACTGTGGATTTTCTATTAAATTTTTAAAGGTGTGACGCAGTGCAGGATGCAGACTGCGGACCCTGGCCTCCCCTCATGCTGGAGGCTATGAAAATAGGAAAGTCACTCACTTCTGTCCCCATATTCCAAATGTTACATATACCTAGGATCTACCTACATTTGGTTACTCTCTAGTAATGCCAAATAGCTACTTTTTTTTCCATAATGTGTAGTTGTTATTCCCAAGACTATTTGCCACATGGTATCTTACTCAGACAAAATGGAATTGGAAGTCTTTCAGCACCAAAATTATAAATATTACTTTTTCTGTCTGAAAAGGATAAAATCTAAACTGTTGACCTGAAAACATGAAATGAAATTCCTCCCCTTCCCTTGCCTCTCCTAAACACTCAAAGGATTCTCTTTCTCTCTCTTAAGCACAGATAGTGAAAACCTTACCATGGCAAATCTTACCATGGTGAACTACCCCCTGGGAATTTTCTTGAGTTTTATTTTTAAGATAGACTTTTTGTTGAAGTTGAAAATACATAGAGAAAGAACAACAAATCATAAATATAGAAATACACAAATGATGTTAAACACACCTAGGCAGCTCCACCAGGATCCAGGCATATAGCATGGGTGTTCAAGAAGCTTCTTTCTGCAAACCTGGTAAATATTCTCACTGTTTTCCCCAGTGCTAACCACTCTTCTGATTTCTAGTGCCATAGTAGTTTTTCTTGTTTGGATACTTTATATAAAATGTAATCATAACATAGGTATTACTGTGTGTCTGGCTTCTTTCACTCAACATCTTTATTTGTGAAATTATTTCTTGTTTCGTGGCTATAATGTTTTCTATTTTATGAACAAGTGTACAAATTATTTATTCATTCTACTGTTGGATATTTGCATTGCTTCCACATTGTAGCTTTTAAGTATAGCACTGTTATGCTATACATCTTGTAATGTTACCTGCTGCTAATATTTACCCAATTCCTTACAGTGGAAATGTGGGATCATATATTGTGCATATATTCAGCTTTAGTAAATAGTGACAATTTTTAGAAGTAGCTTTTGTATTTACCCTCTCACAAGCAGTGTGCAAAAATTTCAGTTACTCCAAATCTTTGACGATATTTGATATTGTCAGTTTTTAAATTTCAGTTATTTTTGCAGGAGTATTGTGATATCTTATTGAGATTTTCATCTGTATTTCTATGACTAATATGTTCAATTATATTTTAATATATTTATTGACCATGTGGGTAGCCTTTTCTGTGGAGTGCCTTGTTAGGTCGCTTACTTTTTTGTTGTGTTGTCTGTCTTTTCTTTTATGGTCATGAATTGCAATTCATCATCAATATGTTACAAATACCTTTTGTCACTCTTCGGCTTGCTCTTGAGTGTCTCAAATGTGTCTTCTGATAAATTTGACAAATCGGTTTTAGTGGAGTCTAATTTATCAACCATTTCTGTTATGGTTAATACTTTTTGTAGCCTTTTAAAAAGATATTTACGTCCCATAAATCTTAAAAGTATATACCTATGTTGTAGTCTAGAATCTTTATTGTTTGCCTTTAATTTGGGAGTATCCAACAATAGAACCAATTTGTGTTAAGATAATAGTAAAGTTATTTCACAATATCCTATTCAGTGGCTTGCCGATATCATCTGGGATTGTGATTAGAAATTGTACTTTTTAGGGGGCACCTGGGTGGCTCAGTTGTTAAGCATCTGCCTTCAGCTCAGGGCGGGATCCCAGCGTTCTGGAATCGAGCCCCACATCAGGCTCCTCTGCTGGGAGCCTGCTTCTTCCTCTTCCACTCCTCCTGCTTGTGTTCCCTCTCTTGCTGGCTGTCTCTCTCTCTCTAATAATAAATAAATAAAATCTTTAAAAAAAAAGAAATTGTACTTTTTAAAAATTCCTCTCGGTTCTTAGAATTAATATTTTTACATTGATCTTATTTATCAATATTTTTAATGTTCTATATCTTCATGTTTGATCAAGAGAAATCTCATATTAGGGGATTTTCATTCTGTCATCTTTACTTCGAATATTTTAGACAATATTCGGCCCACCTGTCTTTTGGGGATGATAAAATGTTCTAAAATTAGATTTTGTTGAAGGCTACATAATTCTGTAGCTATGAAAAAAAGTTGAATTGTACAATTTAGGTGCATTTTTTTTAGTATGTGAATTATATGTCAAGAATTTTTTTTAAAACTTAAGAGTAAATATGTTACAAGATTATTAAATTTAAAAAAATCAGTCTTTTTACTAGCATAGAAAATCTGCTTTTGTTACCGATAATGATGATCCCTTAAAATATAATTTGGATGATATTAAAATTGCTAGCCCAAGTTTTTATTTATTAGCATAAGGGGTATAGCTTTTCCTACATTTTGACCATTTTTTAAATCTTTTTCTTAAAAAGTGCTTCTTATAACCCCCCAAAAAAGTTGGAATTTTCATCTGAGTTTTGAAAATATTTTATTAAGAGTTAACTGAGGGGTGCCTGGGTGGCTCAGGCGGTTAAGCATCTGCCTTCAGCTCAGGTCATGATCCTGGGGTCCTGGGATCGAATCCTGCATAGGGCTCCCTGCTCAGCGGGGAGTCTGTTTCTCCTTCTTCCTCTGCCCCTCCCCCACTTGTGCTCTGTCTCTCTCTCTCTCTTTCCCTCAAATAATAAATAAAATCTTAAAAGAAAAGAGCTAACTCAGCAATTTATACTGTATATTTTAAATAATCGTGTTTGCTTTATTTCCACCCCACCATCACACAATCCTGTTAGATAAATCTAATGTTCTTCTCCAAGTTTTCAAGTTCTGCCATCTTTATTTTTTTTCAACTATTATTTTCCTACTTTGTCCATACATGTGTTAGAGATTTTTATTTTGTGTCAGGGTTTTAATGGCACCTCAGTATCATACCGTTTAAAAAACCAGTTTGGATAATTAAAGTTAATTTCTCAAAAATATACAAGGAAAATACTTATTAAAATCAGGCCCAAGAATCTGTCCTCTTTACTGAATATCGTCTTCATTGCATATTGTTCTTCCAGTTGATATAAAAACGTGACTTTAGGTAAAGAGGGCACAATTTAAAACAAATTAACACTGGCTCAAGTGACACATTAGAAAATGTTGCAAGTGATAATTAGTGATAAAAATATAAAAGTAAATACTTAACTGGCACCGTTTGCAAGACATCTTACAATGGGTAACGCCATATAATTCTAAGAAAAACCTTTAAAAATAATTATCATCTCCATTTCTAGAGATAGAAAATTAATGTTTAGAATAGGTACATAAATTATTACAATAACTGTAAGTGATCATTTGAACTCATAATTTGTGACTCTGAAGCCAAGAGATATTTTTTCAATTGTTATTTTGAACATCATAAGAGTTCTCATTATAGATGAATGGGAGCTTACTCAATTTCCTCCCCTTTTATTCCTATTTTCTCAGAACAATCTTTTCTAAATCATGTTCTTTCTTCTTTCTTTTAAAATAAGAATTTCCAACATCCACTCACTGACACTAAAAGGCCAGCAGACTTCAATCTGTCCTCTTCCTGACTGATTCTTCCCAGAAATATTATCCCAAGAGACAACAGATCATTTCTGTATCAAAAATGAAATGGATGTGTCACATGGGAGGGGACTGTCAAGCAGAAAAAACAGAGAAGTTTCTTCTTTCTGTTCCTTGTCAGTTATTTTTTAATTCCAACACAGCAGGCTTTGTTGTAAGGTCTTAGGCAAGTATATTGAAAATACTTAAGAATTAAAAACAATTATTTTGTTAATAAAAATGAAAAGTGGTTTTTATGTTAATTTTATCTAAAATTCTGTTACAGCATAATTTTGGACTCAGGGATGCCTGGGTGGCTCAGACAGTTAAGTGTCTCCCTTCAGCTCAGGTCATGATCCAGGAGTCCTGGGATGGAGCACTGTGTCCAGCTCCCTGTTCAGCCACGAGTCTGCTTCTCCCTCTGCCTCTGTTCCTTCCCTCACTCAATCTCTCTCTCTCTCTCTCTCTCTCGCTGACTCTCTCTCTCAAATAAATAAGTAAAATCTTTAAAAAAAAACAGCATAATTTTGGACTCAGTCACATGTCTGTTTACTCAGGCCAGTAGATATTTGGATATAACTTTTGATGTAATCTGCTTCAAGCAATAAATTACAAATTATTCTGTATCAGTACCGGAGGAAATGAACTCTGTGTTCATGGAAATACCTCAGTAACTGACAAAAGTCTCTCCTTGATCAAACTTTAGTCAGACTCCTCTGAATCCTCTTGCCAACTAGGCCTCAACTTTTCAACTTCTGTGTCAGTCTTTGCATTGTCCAGTTTTAGCAAGAGTCCTGGTAAGTCCATTCAGCCAGAATTCCCCCCCTCAGTATCCACCCATCCTCAATCTCTGGCCAAATTCCTCATCCTGTATCAACCTACAGGTAATAATTGGTCACCGTGGGCTTCCTTCAGCAAGAGACCTGTTAGGTCCTTTTAGTAAAGAATTGCCCTACCCTCTTAGAAATTTTCCTTAAACCAATCCTCCTGACCTTCTGTTTGGCTATAAATCCTTACTTTCCTTGTTGTATCTGGAATTGAGCCCAGTTCTATACTGAGGTCTCTTTCCCGTATTATAGTAAACCTGAATGAATCCCCTTCCCCCCACTTCACTGCTGTCCAGTTCCGGACTTCATTGACATGAGTCCACCACAAATCAGAATTTTCAGGAGTGAAGAAAGAGTTTGAAAAGGTTCATTTTCAGCTTCAGTAGTTTTAGGGTCCACATAAACCAACCCACACATTTCTGCGTTGAAACAACCACTAGTATTTTTTGGTCATGTAAGTTTGGGGACAATGCAGATCTGCTGGGCTCAGCTGGGTTCGATGTCACATGTCTCTCTAGTCCCAAATCCAGGGTGCAGGAGTAGATGTCGAAGTGGAAAAGAAAATCATGATTCCGCTCAGTGCTCAGTTAATTCTTTCACGGCACAGAATTGGCCTCTAGATTAAAAGATAAGTGTTGGACTTTAAAAAATGACTGAATAGATAGCGAGAAAATTTCTTCCCAACAAGCGTGAGTTTACATTTCAAAGTGGTGGTGGGGGGAATGTGTATGAAACCGTAGAGAGCCATGGAGCCTGTTGTTTATAGTCCTAGGCGTGGAGCTGTGACTACAGTACAGAGGTTTCTCTCCCTCTATCAGAAAGGGCGAGGGGACAGCTGTCCCACTACGCTTTAAGCTGCCAGATGCATAATTTCAGGGTTCCACTCCCGTGGTGCAAGAATCCCATCTGTACATGCCAGCCTAACCATCTGGCTGTCATCACTTAGCCCTGTGAGGGAGAGGAATTGGGATGTGGTGAACCACTGTAGTTCTTGCCCTAAGTACAAATAGTCTGTCCTTGTTTCAGAAACCTTGGGTTTACTCTTATGTATATATATATATATATATATACACATATTCAGGATACCAATATATATAGAAAGACACTAAAAACTTATTGGTAGCCACTGCTCTCACAGTATGGAGAAGGAGCAAAGACTGGCTCAAACACACACACACACACACACACACACACACACACACACACACACACACATGCACAATGTCTCTCAGAGCTTCTGCTTAGAACTCTCACATCACTTAACTTACATTCTATTGTTCTAAGTGGTTCTCATGACCCAGAATAAAGTTATTGGGTAGGGGAAGTCAGCGAGGACAAGAAAGAAGTGAAAATCATGAGCAAACAATACAATCCATCATAGTCTGCCAATCTCAAATACCTGTCTTCTTCCCGCACGTAAAATACGCTTTTCCTTTGCAAAACATTCCCCCAGGTTCTTATCCAATCATAACATCAAGCTTAAAATCAAGGTTGTGGCTAAAATCAAGCCTGAATCTAATTCATTTCTGGAACTGGTGTCTCTCTATTCTGGAAACCAAGAACTAAAACAAAATCATTATCTGCCTCACACACACACACGCACACACACACACGAATACACACACACACCATCTTACAGAGGAAAAGAGACAGGCTGACTACACTAAATGATCACATTAAGGAAGGTGAATAATGGGAAGCTCACAGGCAGTTCATGACAATTTAGAAATCCATCCAAGGGGAGAAATGTTACAGGGCCATCCTATTCTTCAGTTGGATTATTGTTTTTGATTGGGCCTTAGTTCTGCCGACTGAGATTAGGTATCCTGTCCTTTATTCTTCATAGTTTTTGGCTCCACACATGAAGTCCTCCTTTCCATTATCCTCCCTGACCAGATATGAAAAGGGAGTTGGGAGGGGGGCACCCGGGTGGCTCAGTTGATTGAGCATCAGACTCTTGATTTCAGCTCAGGTCCTGATCCCTGAGCCCTGGGATCAAGCCCCACACCCCCACCCCCCTGCCCCCAGTCAGGCATGCTCAGCAGGGGGTCTGCTTGAGAATTCTTTCCCTCTCTCTATGCCCCACCGCCCACATGCACACAGGCCTGCTCTCTCACTGTCTCAAATAAATAAAAAGAAAGAAAAGGGAGTTGAGGGATGCACCCTCTTTGACAGCTATGCTGCTGCTTCTGCCTGCTTCTTGCCAAGGATATTTGAGGTCTCTAGGGTCCTTTTACATTTCATTGATTAGAGTCTGTTAACCGAAATCAAAGGCATTTTTAATAATAAGAACCTTTAAAAACATATTGGTGCTTATTTTAGTCCGTTCAGCATCATATGCAAATGGCCACACCCATAATTCTTTTGAAGATGTATCTCTCTCAGTCTCTCTTTATCAGTTAGATATTTTTTGAGCTTACCACCTTTCATGGGATGACACTTTATGATTTGTACCTGGGCCATTTTATTTAACTAAAACAATGCACCATGGTTACTTTATTCAAATCAAAAGACCTAAGGGTCATGTCCTTGATTTGGCTTTTGCTCCTATCTTGTGTCCTAATTGAGAGTGCTGGAAATATTATCTTTTCTTAGATATAGTTACAGTTTTTGTACTAAAACATGAGTATGAGTATGCATGAAAAGTATGTAAATTACTGAAAGATATTTGTATTAGCATATAGTATGCTAATCATTAATCTAGAAAGAAAATCTTTTCTTTTTGTTGTTTTTGTTTTTTTCAGGGATTCTTTATGCCAAGTTTGGTAAGCAAACACTTTTATAGCAGTTTGAATATAATTACAGTCTGAAGGATTTTTAGACAAACATAATTACAGTATTCTTATTGTCCTTCCTTTTAATATGGTGATGAAACTAATCTGTGTTATCTAATGACCATTTTAGGAAAGCCAAAGATAGTACCAGCATAAAAAAATCTTATCACTTTTGTCAATTAGAATTTGGGAAAGGCAATATCAAGGAAAGATCCTGGAGAAAATAAAAACACATATAATTGTAAGTGGCTTGATAAAAATGAACAGCAAGAAAAATAGCTGTTAGGAACTTAACCCTTTTTATTTTTTATTTATTTATTTTTTTAAAGATTTTATTTATTTATTTGACAGAAAGAGAGGCAGCGAGAGAGGGAACACAAGCAGGGGGGGTGGGAGAGGGAGAAGCAGGCTTGCCCTTTAGCAGGGAGCCTGAGGCGTGGCTCCATCTCAGAACACTGGGATCGTGATCCCATGATCTGAGCTGAAGGCAGATGCTTAAGGACTGAGCCACCCAGGAGCCCCAGGAACTTAACCCTTTTTAAAGTAAGAGATATTTTTTAAGTATTTTTAAAGTACACTTAAAAGCATCGAGAGAATAATTTGGTAGCATAACAAAGTGCTACGAATCTGAAAATAAAACGATTTAGTAATTTTACAAAAAAGCACCACAGATTCTAATCTTATTACTCTGGTACATTTTCATGTAACAATTTGCCAAGAAGGATTTATTGTTTTAACTTTATGTGTATATTCAGGCAGATTCAGATACGTAAACATATAAATTGTAATACTTTAAAGATTTAAAATGTAATAGACTTAATATATTAAAACCATGTATATTTTATATTAAAATTTCTATCCGAATAAGCTACGATGGAAATTTTAATAAAAAGACACTAAGCATAAATTTTCTTAATCCTAAATTCATATTTTTCCTGAAATTATTGTACCTAGTATAATTAAAAGTTTATATAAATTGCCACATTTAGTCAAAGTAATCAATGCCTGTTTTCTCCAGACACAAGTGAAAATTAGAAGTTAGAAAATTAAAAATAGCTACTGTATTCTACATGAACACTTATTTTATATCATGATTAAAATTTGGCAAGGCAAAAATAAGCAATTTCACTCAGACAGAGAGGTTTCTGCTATAGCAAACACTTTGTGGTACAGCTAGCTACACACCCCCAAGCAGTCAGGATGGTTCATGACCAAGCTAAACAAACAAAGAAACAAATGAACTTTACTTCTAAAAGAGACTCCTTTGAATACTAAGACATGTTTTCAGTGCCTGGGCTTTAATTATCTAGGACCCTGGCTTCAATACTTGTTACAAGACCTGAGAACCATTTTATTGTTTCTGGTAACTGTGCGTGTTACAGTTGGCCAGTATATTATGTCGAGAGTCTTAAATGTTACTGTGTAGCCATTGTCACATCAGAGGATTTAAAACTCACCTGGGAACAAAGGGAGCAGGGAAGATTAATCTTAGTCCAGCTATAGACAATGTTCTCTGAACAAACTTTTAATCAGCAAAATTTTACTCTGGTGAAAATCAGGATATAATGGATTGATGCCATAGTGCCTAGCTTCCTCTGCCTTTGACTTAAAAGGTGGACTGGGGTGATGGATGAGGAAAACAAGGAAAGTGGGAGGGATTGAGAAAGATAAACACAAGATACCCAGGTGGCTCAGTCGGTTAAGCATCTGCCTTCGGCTCAGGTCATGATCCCAGAGTCCTAGGATTGAGCTCTGCATCTGGCTCCCTGCTCAGCAGAGAGGCTGCTTCTCCATCTCCCTCTACCTCCCCCACAAATATGCTTATGCTCTCTCTTTCTCTCTGAAATAAATAAATAAAAATCTTTAAAAAAATTAAAAAATTTTTAAAAAAGGAAAGGTAAACACAGTCCCTGACATACAAGAACTCACCTGACAATAACAATTAGCCCTTGGTGTTGTTGGGAGCTGGCATTCGCAGCTAGACTATGGTATTCTCCTGTTGATCACATGAGATGGTGAAGTGACCAAGATAAAATGAGACGAAAAAATACAAGAAACAAAAAAGAAGGTCACAGTGCAAATCTCAAAAGTATTGATACCCTTAAATCTCAGCTTGTATGGGGGACTATTGCCTCTTTATCAATTAAAGCTCCAAATTTTGTTGATTCTTCAAACCTTCTAGATAGATTAAGGTGCTCAGTGATAGAATTACTCCCCTTCCTGACAGGATCCACTCAAAAGCACCACCCCACTTCCTTGAATTCTCCCACAAATCACCTAACAAACTCAAAAACCTTATAATACATTTTTTTTTAATAATGCAGTCTTACTGAGAAATTTGTTACTTCTTTCTTAGTGTGTTCTCCTTTGGTGCAGCAAGCAATAAACTTAACTTAGTTCAGCTACAGGAATCCTGAGTTGAAAATGATCCTGTTTGGACAGTATCTGTGGGAAGAAAATAAGTAAAGCTCTGTATTTACTTGGAGATTCTGCTTCTCTCTTTATTGGCACTAAAATGTGCCTAGGGGCGCCTGGGTGGCACAGCGGTTGAGCATCTGCCTTCGGCTCAGGGCGTGATCCCGGTGTTATGGGATCGAGCCCCACATCAGGCTCCTCCGCTGGGAGACTGCTTCTTCATCTCCCACTCCCCCCTTGTGTTCCCTCTCTCGCTGGCTGTCTCTATCTCTGTCAAATAAATAAATAAAATCTTTTAAAAAAATAAATAAAATGTGCCTAAAAAATTAAGCTAAAAATTAAATCTAAAGCAATATAACCAGTGAAAACAAATCTCAGTTAACTGTTTTAGGATTAAGAAAGCCAAAATTTATTATGGGCATACCCATTTAGGTGAGTTATTTTACTAAGAAATAAATAGAAATAACCAATTAAAGATAAAATTTGTTTCCAGTAATACAAATTCTGTATACTCCTGCTCCTTCATAAAGCCTAACAGATATTCTTCTGTGATAGTTCTGCTAAACCAAAGAGAGATATTTCTCCTATTCTGGATTTTCTGAGGAAAGGGAGATATCCATGTCGATTTACAATAATTTGTAGTCCTTTTTTGGGCAAACATAGTTTATGATAGATTTCAACCTTCACAGTGCATATTTACCTTGTTTTTCCTAACGGTATTCTCATTTCAAAGAAAGAAACAAGCCACTGCTGAGTGCCTTAGCCATGTAGGAGTTGCTGCATTCCAAGTGTCTGCAGGAAGGAAAATTCTGATGAGGTTTCAAGTTGAAGTTCTTACTCGGAGACACCGAGAAACTGTTCCAATTTAGAGTATTGTCTGCCAAGAATTTTTGACAGTGACAAGAACCAAAGTCTATGTATGATGAAAGGGTACCTAGTAGGAAGTGCAGCAAGATAGGTAAGGAATGGCTTGGAAGACATTTCTTGTCTCCTTTATTTTGGTCATTTTTCTGTTTTGTTGACTTAGACTGGGCATTCATTACTTCCCATGTTGGTTTATCTATTCCGTAAGGGTATTTCCTCACAGTCGCTGGCATATGTAATAATTTCTTAATTTCTTGTGTTGTGTTAGTAGTTGGCATATGTAACAATATCTTAATTTCTTGTGCTGCTGTTAAGTAAGCTGATTTAGTAGACATAAAGGGTATTCCAGGGGCACCTGGATGGCTCAGTCGGTTAAGCACCTGCCTTCAGCTCAAGTCATGATCCCAGGATACTGGGATCGAGCCCTACATTGGGCTCCCTTCTCAACAGGGAGCCCACTCTCCCTCTCCCTCTGCTACTCCCCCTGCTTGTGCCCTCTCATTCTCTTCTCTCTGTTAAATAAATAAATAAAATATTTTTTAAAAAATAAATACAATTTAAAAAATAAAGGGTATTCCAGTGGGCAGTGGGGGTGGGCAAAGTCAAAAAAATATGTCACCACTCAGAAACCTCAATAGTCAGTTCACAAATTGTTTAACAGGTTGCCATACTCTATTTGCCAAATCTTAGTAAAATTTGCAGGTGTAAGTGGTACATTAAAATATCAATAGCAATATTTAACCACTAAACTTAAGTATATATGAAGCTGGAAAACTAAGTGAAACCCGCAGACATGGTATGGACACAATGGGAAAAAAATTACTTGTCCCTTCAGAAGATAATTTTTCTTAAGTTGCGTACATAAAGTGATGTCTTTTTGTAATGACATCATCCATCTCTAGACAACATGCTGGTAATTAGAGCATAGATTCCACATAATAAGCATCTTTCTTGTGTTAAGTTGATTTTTATTTTTCATGTCCCTTTAGTGGCATTAGGATATGTGTGAGTTATGTGATATATACTTAAAAATCTGCCCTTTTAACGACCAACATGGATATACTTGTTCTCTCCTGTGCCTGTATTCTGCGATCTTTGCTCTCAAATTTATCTAAGGTTGCTATATTTGAATCTCTCATATGTAAATCTTCACTGTGAGCAGATGGGGTTGTGAGACCATAAAACACTATAGCTAGTATTACCCTTTAGCAAAGTATGTTATCTTCATTTCAAAACCGTTTCTCCAGTGCAGCAGGATAAGTCAAGGGATAATGACGTCCAGGCTCCTCACAATTCCAGTTTAGACTTCTAGAGGTTTTCTCTCTGGTTCTGAGGGCCAAATATTGTTACCATTTACCTACATGAATAGCAACTTCTCTCCCTGTATTACCAAGAGAAAACCCTCATATTTTTAGATTTTGTTTAAATCTGTACCTTTAAGGAGTCTCCAAAAAACCCTTCAGAGAGCTATACTTGCTAATAATTGGCACCAAAGTCCCTTTAGCTCAAGGATTCTAAAACTTCATTTATCTTCATTATATATGTAAGATCACATGTCCCGCCTCATTTTACCAGACCAACTAAAGCACTTCCCACACTTGTGGCTACGTAAGAGGCTCTTGCATTCTCTCATATGACCATAGCTTTTGGATCAACATGAAATATGGTTCTAAGAAGAGACAGAAAAACAAAAAAGATGGTTATTTTATCTTCTATACAAAGATCAAAACTTACTTTAACCAGAAGAGAGTGTAATAACTTTATCAAAGTCCTAAGGAAAAATAACGTTCAACTTTTTCTGTGTACCAGAAAAATCTTTTTTTTTTTTTAAGAAAGAGGGCAGAAATGTTCAGTTTAACCCAAACAAATAGATTTCCTTACATCTGATCCTCTTTAAAGAGACATTCAAAAGGAAAGTAATCCCAGAAAGAAACTAACAAAACTTGTCTCAAAAAAAAAAAAATAGATATATAAAAGAATAATACAGGTAAATCTTTTTCAGAAAGACTATAAAAATAGTAACCTTATATTTGGATGTTTAAACCAATACTTGGCACTAATATCACGTAAATCAGGAGAGACTCGGTCAGAATTTATTATTACTGACTTGACCCAAATTCTTGTGATCCTCTATAAGAGATGCTGGCAAATCTGGTCTCCTGCCTGTTTTTATATGGCCCGGGAGCTAAGAATAGTTTTTCATTTTTTAAAAGATTTATTTATTTATTTATTTATTTGAGAGAGAGGGAGAGAGAGGGAGTGAGAGAGAGCATGAGAGGGGGGAGGGTGAGAGGGAGAAACAGAGCAGGGAGCTCCCACTGAGCAGGGAGGCCAGTGCAGGGCTGGATCCCGGGACTCCAGGATGATGACCTGAGCCAAAGGCAGATGCTTAACTGACTGAGCCACCCAGGCACCTCTAGTTTTTGCATTTTTATATATTTAAACAAATAAAACCAAGAATATTTTATGACATAAAATTACATATAATTCTAGTGTCTATAAATAAAATTGTTTTGGAACACAGAACACTCATTCATTTTAACTTTTGTCTATAGCTACTTTTATGTTACAACATACGAGTTGATATAACAAAAGTAGTATGGCTGATGGGGCGCCTGGGTGGCTCAGTCGTTAAGCGTCTGCCTTCCGCTCAGGGCGTGATCCTGGCGTTTTGGGATCTAGCCCCACATCAGGCTCCTCCGCTGGGAGCCTGCTTCTTCTTCTCCCACTCCCCTTGCTTGTGTTCCCTCTCTCACTGGCTGTCTCTCTCTCTCTCTGTCGAATGAATAAATAAAATCTAAAAAAAAAAAATAGTATGGCTGCAAATTCTGGAATATTTAATATATGATCTTTTACAGAATACTTTGTCAACCCCTAGTCTATAATGTAATCTTAATCATTGGTATCTGTGACTAAATTCTGAATTCTGGCTAATTCAGACTTATCACCAGCATACAAATGTTTTCAACATTTGTGGAGTGCAGCAAAAGCAGTGCTTAGAGGGAAATTTATTATAATAAGTGCATATAATAGAACAAAACGTATCTCTAAGGTCAATAAATCTAAGCTTTCACCTTAGGGAAACTTTAAAACTTTAAGCCTAAAACAGAAAAAAAAAGAAACAATAAAAATCAGAGCAGAAATCAATGAAATTGAACAACGTATACTATGGAGAGATTTAACAAAACCAAAAGCTGATTATTCTATGAGGTCAATAAAACTGATAGACTTCTAATGAGGCTAACCAAGAAAATAGAAGGCATAAATTACCAATTCCAGAAATAAAGAAGGAATCATCACTGTTGATCCAACAGGAATTAAAAGGGTAATAAAGAATAATACAAACAACTCTGTCTGCAAATTGATTCCTTGAATGAAAAGGACCAACTCTTTGAAAGACATGAACAACTAAAACTCACACAAGGAGAAATAGATAATCTGAATAAACCTAAATCTTTTAAAGAAATTGAAACAACAATAACCTTCTTAAAAAGAAAGCACCATGTTGTAGAGTTTGACTTGGGAAAATCTACCACACATTTAAGAAATGCTATCAATTCTCCTAAATCTCTTTCTGAAAACGAAAGCAGAAGTACAACTCCCTAACACATTCTGTGAACCTAGTATTACTCTAATACTGAAGCCATATAAAGACATTCCAAGAGAGGCAAACTATAGGCCAAAATCTCTCATGAACAGAGATGTAAAATCCTCAAAAAATATTAGTGAATGGAATCCACTAATGTATAAAAATAATTATACGCTGAAACCAAGTGGGATTTATTTTAGGTATGCATGGCTTGTTCAGTATTCAAAAATCACATCCATCATATTAATAGGCTAAAGAAGATAGCCATATAATCACATAAGTGATGCAGAAAAAAAATTGAAAAATACAACAAACATTTATGCTCATGTTTTTAAAAAGTAATTATTAACAAACTAGGAATACAGGTTAACTTCTTCAACTTGAAAACCTGATAAAGGACATCTACAATAATTTACAGCTAATATCCTACTCAATTATAAGAAGCTGGATTCTTTTCCCTTAAGATCAAGAAAAGGCAAGGATGTCCTTTCTCATACTTCTGATTCATGATTGTGCTGGAAGTCCTAATTAGTGAAATAAGATAATAAATGCAAATAAAAATGTATACAAATTGAAAAGGAAGAAACAAAACTGCCTTTATTTGTAGGTAACATGATTAGCTTTGTGGAAAGTCTTAAGGAATCAACAGCAATAACAACAAAACTCTAGGACCTAGTAAGCTAGTATACCAATGTAACAGGATATAAGGTTAAAATACAAAAATAGATAATTTTCTCATATACAAGTAATCACTAGAACTTGAAACTAAAAAAATACCATTTATAGTAGCACCAAAAAATGAAATAAAATACAAATCTAATAAAACATTTAAAGGACCTATATGTGGAAGACTACTAAATGCTGACGAAAGACATCAAAGTCTGTAGAAATGGAAAGATATTCCATTCATGGATTTCAAGAAGCAATATTGTAAGATGCCAATTCTTTCCAGCTTTATCTGTAGGTTCAATACAATTCCTGTCAAAATCATAGGAAGCTATTCTGTTTACAACAACTTGCCAACAGTTTATATGGAATGGCAAAAGAGCTATAATAGCTAACACAATATTAAATAAAAAAATTAATTTAGAGCATTCACACCTTCCAGTCTCAAGATTACGATAATTAGGACAATGTAGTGTTGGTGAAAGAGTAGAATAATGGACTCAGAACAATGGACCAGAATCTGTTAATGGATCAGAGTAGATAGTTTAGAAATATAATGAACTGGGCTTTGACAAAAGACCAAGGGCAATTCCATGGATAAAGGAGAGTGTTTTCAACAAATGCTACTGGAAAATTGAACTTCCATATGTAAAGTAAATGACCTAGACACAGACCTTTCCCATTGCACAAAAATATACTCAAAATGGATCATAGACTTAAATGTGAAGTGAAAAACTATAGAACTTCTGAGAGAAAATGTATGGAAGCTGGGAGTTGATGACATGTATAAGATATAATACTAAAAAAGAGAGAACTCAAATAAACAAAAATCAGAAATGAAAGAGGAGAAATAACAACCAACACCTCAGCAGCCCAAGTGTCCACCAATAGATGATACGGCACACACAAACACACACACACACACTAGTATTACTCAGCCATAGGAAAGGATGAAATCTTGGTATTTGCAACAATATGGATGGAGCTAGAGAGTATAATGTGGTTTTGTTTTTTTTTAAAGATTGTATTTATTTATTTGACAGAGATAGAGACAGCCAGCGAGAGAGGGAACACAAGCATGGGGAGTGGGAGAGGAAGAAGCAGGCTCACAGCAGAGGAGCCTGACGTGGGGCTCGATCCCATAACGCCGGGATCACGCCCTGAGCCGAAGGCAGACGCTTAACCGCTGTGCCACCCAGGCGCCCCTAGAGAGTATAATGTTAAGTAAAATAAATCAGTCAGAGAAAGACAAACACCATATGATTTCACCTATATGTGAAATTTAAGAAACAAAACAAATGAACAAAGAGAAAAAGAGACAAACCAAAAAACAGACCCTTAACTATAGAAAACAAACTGATGGTTACCAGAGGAATGGTGGGAAGGGGGGGGATGGATGAAAGAGGTGAAGGGAATCGAGACTACACTTACCGTGATGAGCACTGAGTAACATATGGAATTGTTGAATCACTATGTTGTACACCTGAAACTAATATAACACTTTATGTTAACTATACTGGAATTTAAAAAAGAAAAAATAGAGAAAATACATTAAGAGATTTAAAGTTTTAAAAACTCTAATCGTATGGAAAAATGTTCATTTGCTATCAGAAAAAGTATACATTTTTACATTTTCTTTTGGGAAGAACTTTGGTTAAATCTGTTGCAATTTTTTTTTTTTGCATGATAACACGATTTTTAGTGTTTATCTTACTTAATTTCTTCTTGTTTCTCCTCAGGGAGAATCAGGAAAAGGTGATTAACTATTTCAGTCAAACCCAATTACCTCCATGTTTCTGATGGGAATTTTCATACCACCTACTAATCTGTGAATCAGCCAGTCACTATTGACCTTCTGTAGCTAAATGTTAGGTAATTGAAAATTGATTGGCATTTGCCACTAACTCAACACATTCAGCTCAAATATACTAACTATAGTGGTGATGATCTTCATATATTTTAGCAATCCTACTACAACCACTACTACCAGCTAATCAATACCACCACCACTACTAATACCTAGTATTTACTGAGTTCTTAATTTGTGCCAGGGATGGTTCCACCACTTTTATAGATATTAATACATTTCATCTTCATAACAACACTCTTTGCCAAGTATTACCATTTTCTTCATTTTATTTTTTATTATGTTCAGCTAGCCAGCATATAGTACACCATAAGTTTCATTTTCTTCATTTTAAAAATGAAGAAACAGGTGGCTTATCAGTCAATTGCTTTTTAATACCTTAAATCTATTAAAATTGCAAATCCATTAAAACAAAATAAAACAAATAAAAAGGATGTAATACCAAAAGTGTGATCCACAAAAAAAAATGATTAAGTTGGACTTTATTAAAATTAAGTACATCTGCTCTGTCAAATGCACTGTCAAGAGAATAAAATACAGTGAACTTAGTGGCTGAAATCATTTGCAAAATGCACATCTGATAAAGGATTGTATTCAGAATATAAAAATTGCTCTTAAAACTCAAAAATAAAATTAAAAACTAATAAAAGTGGGGAAAAGTTCTAAATGAACTCTTCACTAAAGAATCTATACAAATAGCAAATAAGTATATGAACATATGCCCAACATTATTTGCCATTAGGGAATCATGAATTAAGACAATGAGGTACTACTATATACCTATTAGAATGGCTAAGTGAAAAAAGCTCGTCTGAAAAGGCTGCATACTATATGATTCCAATTATGTGAAGTTCTGTAAAATACAAAAATAGGTGGTAAGCGAACCAGCAGTTTCTATGGGTTTGGGGGATCAAAGAAACTTATACAAGTCAAATGCAGGGGATTATTTAGGGCATTGAAATTATTTTGTATGTTATTGTAATGGTTTATACATGATTTGATGAATTTATCTATATCCATAGAACATTGCAACACAAAGAGTGAACCTTAATGTGTGCAAAATTTTTAAAAAATAATTTAGGAAGTTGGTGACCTTTGGAAGGAATGCAGACTTGGACAAGAGACAAATTATATGAAAAATGAATGAAATAATCTCATTGAAGTAGATGGGGGGAGGGTGATGATCTAAGTACTTTATTTCGTACTGTTATGCTAAAGTTCAACTTATCTGCCCATCAGCACTGAACTCTAGGTAGTAAGTTGTTTCCCATGAGGAACAGGTTAACAGTTCTGCTTCCATTGTACACGTATACTGGTACTGAACAGTGAAACAGATGGAGGATGGGATCAGGTTTGTCATTGTTGCTATGAGAATTCATAGATGAGCAAATGGAGGAGGCTAAAATGATACATGTGGAGTGGATCAGAGATGGATACTTAGCAAGATTTCATGGTTAGTTTATAACAGAGTTGCACATGGTTACGTGCAGAAATATTTATAAGTATGTGTATATATACACAGGTTAGCATACACACGTATATTTCCTTCTTCTGTCAGTTGAGAGGGCCTAGAAGCAGTGACACTTTAGTAGCAATAAGCATACCCAGAACTGAGATCTTGGTTTCTAATATTATTCTCAATTACAAGGAACCAGGACTCCTTGTAGAAATGCCTCATAGTAGACTGGGACAGGAGATATGCAAGATGAGCCTCTTACAGTATCAGAAATTAAGAAACTGATAAAAAAATATATCACAATTATTGGATATGTTAAAAGACATACAGGAGACAACTGAACAAGCTCCCAGTGCCCAAAACTGGAACAATTTGAGCAACAAATTAAGTAACACAACTGGATTATAATCCAAAGTATTAAATAAATATCCATGAGTCTATATTGGCATAATTGAGTGATTAAATAAAAAAAACAGAGAAAGACATCTGTCATGAAGAATTCAAAATAATGTTGATACTCTGTTTCTAGGATGTGGAGCATAACTCTTCTCCTTTCGTTCCAAAAAGTGCATAATGGAAAAGTCAGGGAGGAATAACTTTACAACAGAGAATTCTGATAACCCTTCCTCCTCCAGGGGATCAAGGTTAGCATCTGGAGTCATGTTAACATTTGTATATTTGATTTGATGTGATGATAATGGCATTTGGCTTCCATCTTCTTCCTCCCAAAAACCCATTGCCATAGTCTAATCATGAAAAAGAAAAAAGCAGACAAATTCCAGTGGGGAAATATTTTATTAAAATACCTGATCAGTACTCTTCAAAATACCAAGGTCATCAAAGCAAAGAAATAGAGAAGCTGTCACAGCCTATAGGAGCCTAAGAAGACATGATAAACAAATGTAAAGTGGCATCCTAGATGGGATGATGCAACATAAAAAGGATGTTAGGTAAAAGCTAAGGAAATATGAATAAATTGTGGACTTCAGTTGATAAAAATTATCAATAGTAGTTCATTCATTTTAATAAATGTACTTATGTAAGATGTTAATAATAGGGAAGTTAGGGTGAGATATATGTTGGGGAACTCCCTATCTTCACAATTTTTCTGTAAATCAAAAACTTCAGAAATAAGAAAATTAAAAATCTAAATAATGAATAAAATATGGATACTTTGCATACATCAGCTATACGACGCTGTTGTATATTTTAATATTATTGATTAATTTAATGAATTTTTTGTTCATCATTGAAATATTGAGATCTCAATACTAATGTTTTTGACTAACATGAGGTAACTTTTGCTGGTGATTATAATTTGTTTTTTTTTACCTCATATTAATAATTCATCGTTATGGAAATGTAATATTAAACTGACAATTAAATGTGTATGATGGATGTCTATCTGAAATCACTCTTGAGCTTTAAATTATGGATTTCACACCTGATGCGTTCCAGTGTGTGTCGATAACAAATGGAAAACACCTTTGTATCACGGCCAGCTAAGTGATCTCTATTAACTTGATGGTAAATATTCCTTCATGCTGTGTTTGCACAAAGCACTGCATGCATTACAGATCAGGTGTAGAAGAAATATATTTAATTGGATATTAGTGAGACTGGCATGCACATGAAAAACACATCATTAACTTAGAAGATAATTTGAAGGTTACCTAGCCTTTTTTTGTGCAAGGAGTTTGTATGAATTTATAATGCTCTTTTGTATTTACATACTGCTCAGAAGTTTTATGCTTAAAATTAATACAACAATGGCATGAACAAAAATTACCTGTAACTCAAGCCAGATGCAAAAGTTTGCATCAGTAGACATTACCTTTAAAAACCTGACCTGCTTTTTATCATTAGCAACTTTAGGTTAATTATCTGATTTTCCTATATATAATTAATCATTCTAATACACAAATATATAAATTATGAAATGAATCCATATCACAAATGTAGGAACTCGCTAGGAAGTGGAGGTAATGTACATTTCCTTTATCCTAAGGACATTGAAGAGCTGATAAAATAAATCACTCAAACATAAAAGTACTTTAAAGAATTGAAAAAAAAAGTTCATTACTGTGTGGTTGTAGATCTTATTTCTTAAGATGGTCATTTATTCCAATGATGGTCCATTATTCCAAGTGTCTGAAAAGGCTGCCTTTTAAAAAATTTTAATCAGTTTAGATTCTAGGTCAAATTCATTTTAAAACTGAGATTTGTTCATCTTCCCAGTGTTTTCCAGTAATTAAAAAATAACAGATGTGTCCTAACACCTGATCCTCATAGATCCTCATAGAATAGAAAGAAGGACTGAAAAGATATTATGAGCTCGCATAGCCAGTGGAGTAAGGAGCAAGAGTGGAATCTGCTCAGCTTCCCTTGAGCAATTTTTTTTTTTTAATATCTTATTTTGGATTTTAACTACTCTCTCTCTTCCCATTATTCTGGCTGAGAATGGGAACAAACAAAACAAAAAAGTAGTAAGTGAGCCCTATTAAGTGATATTGGAAAATTTCTTGGAAGTTTATGCAAGTGTTACCTAAATTTACCGAATCAGAGGAATCACTTGGGATACTTGTAAAGGTCAGACATCCAGGCATGGCCTCAGATCTCCTTAACAAGAAACTCTAAGGAGAGGGCTGGGAAACATTAGAACCCTGATCTAAATTTTTCACATCAAACTTATCTTTCTATAAATCTAGTAAAATGAAAGTTATCTCAAACAAGTTAAATATTAATGGGTAGTATATATCCAGTATATTCTATCCCAAATCCACTTTCTAGACAAGGTATTTCTGGCATCAGCTGGCTAATCCACCAAAAGTTTATCTTTAAGGTATGCCTATGAATTATACATTTTTTTAGGATCATGGGATTCCTAGATTACAAAATACTTTAGTTAAAGAAATTAATAATATAAACAGGAAACAATAGATCAGTCTATCTTTTTCTGACTCTCTCTTTGTTAGATTTGAGATAGACATAAAGTGAACCTTGTATTTCTTTCATAAATTCTGGTGTGTTGAAATACTTTATATCAATAAAATCCATCCACTTTAGGCATGCAGTTTTGTAACCAACACCATGATCGGTATATAAATTCCATGACCCTCAAAAGTTTTATAATGCCCTTTCCAGGCTCACATTAAAATCCTAAATTAAAACTCACACTAACATAACATAATAAAAAAAAGTTAAAAAAAAAAAAGAACTCACATCAGCCACATCTAGAATAACACTAGTTGAATGAAGGACCTCCTTCCTGCTTTAAGTATAAATAAAAAAGGTGTTTATTGAAACATTAGAAGCCAGTTCTAATTATCTTTATTGTTTGGATCTAGAGTAGAACTGAGACTCACCCATCCATTCTGTATCAATGTAGAGTGTTTACCTTTAAAAAGTGCTGGGTACTCCAGAACATTCCTTTTTTTCAACTGTAGCCAATGGATGCAGTCTCCACCTGGAGGAGTGTATGTGGGAATGGCAGTACCTTGCATTAACTTTCATAGAATAGTATGCTGGTAAATGTTTGCCTGTGTCTCTCTGAAAGAAAAAGAAAAAAAAAAAAAACACCCTGATTTGGAGTGTTTGACAATTCTAAGGAGTTGAATACACCCACTGGCTAATGTCAAGCTAACGACATAACAACATTGAACGTGAACTTTAAAGAGATGCTACCAGTAAGCTCTCACAAGCTTATATGAGAAAACTTCATTCACACACCACTGCTCACAACTCAAGGTAGAAATACTTTTTCTCTGATATATTAAAAGTGGAAATAGAAACAAAAGAAAGACTAGCCTTTAGAATTGGGATTACCTGTGTCCATAGAACTTAATCATTGGGAATGGGATTTGAGACTCCTGTCACTCTTTGTTACATTGTTTTTTAACTCATAAAGTTAAGGCTATAAACAATAAAGAACCTCAATACTCCATCAGAAAAATTCTGCAAACCTATTGTCCAGGAAAATAATTTGTCTCTCTGAACAAACAGCTCTTCAATCAGGACAATACATTGCTCGTCTGGATATACAGCTTGCTTATTAGACAATATTACACATATCACAACTCACTTCCAGACTCTCACCTCACAGCAGCCAATAATTCTAAATAATTATGTCTTTCATAGTCTTGACCCAAACTCAATCACTTCCCACCTTGAAGACTTGCATTAAATCACTTGAGTCCAGAAACCAAAACCTTATAAACATGATTTGCTCATCAGCCCCTTTTGTACCCCTACCAAGACCTTGATACGGTGGTGTCTACCTCTAAAACAAGCAGGTTGGGGGCATCTGGGGCTCAGTCAGTTGTGCGTATGACTCTTGATCTTAGCTCAGGTCTTGATCTCAGTGTCGTGAGTTCAAGACTCATATTGGGCTCCGCATGGGGCACAGAGCCTACTTAAGAAAATAAAATAAATAAAACAAGCATTTTGCCTTTCCAACTTAGCTTTGCTTGATCAAAAAAAATTTTTTTTTGAGTCAACCGTTGAGAATTAAGTTTTCTCAGAAACCAAAGTATTGCAAACTTATAGTCATAGAGTTCTTGTGTTCACGAATAGGAAGAGGCCTGGATGCCCTAGGAAGAAAGGAGCCTTGACTGCAGAATTGTCCTTTGCTGTTCTGATCCTCCTGTCTTTATTGTCCTTGCTGAGCCCTGCTACTTGCTTGAGCATGGGGAGACTATACAGATGAGGCACAGTTGACTTACCTGCCCTGGTTATTTATGACTCCACACATGCTGTGCAGCCACTCCCAGATTATAACTAATCTGTGTGGTCACAGTAATTCCTCAAAGGCGATCCCTCCATTAAAATTAGACTTGAGCAATGACAAACCACACTGTAATGATCTGGACACCATATATTACATTTCTGGATATGTCTCTTATAACCAAACTCCTTAAGGGGGGAGACATCCTTCAGATGCCAGGGGCGGGACGGATTTGAGTATCAGCCAATTTACAGAGCCAGAATCAATGAACTCATGTGCTTTTGGCCTAAAAAGCAGAGGTCAAGGATCCTGACTCCTCCAGTAGCCACTGTGAGTTCCCTATATTTGTCCTCTAATTCTGTCCTTGGGCAGGACCACCCCAATTCATTGGATAATTGTAATTTTGAAAAAGGTCATATTAATATCCCTCTCAGAAGATCTCTCTGTTCCTATGTAAATGTGTGGGTGAAAATATATGAATGAATGAAATGAATGAAAGGGTTACATCTAACTCCTCATTTACCAATGTGTGTGCTTGTGGGTGGGGGTGTGTGTAAAATATATCAGAATGAAGGTGAATCAAGAAACCTCTATAGCTATATATTTTTTCCAAATATACAAGTGTGTGTGTGTATGTGAGAGAGAGGGAGAGAGGCCAGGGGAGGCAGGGACTGGTAAATCAGAGAACTACCAAACACAGCTTACTTTGCTTGAATGGAATGGAATGTGTAACAGGCAAAATGACCATTAACCATCAAACTATGGTGAAATGCAATAGGATTTTTTTTAAAGGAAGAAAAGAAAGGACCCCAAAGGAAACTATTTATGTTTTCCCTCAGGTAGCATATTACTTTTCTGTGAGATTATTGAAATTGAGCTTTGAAAGTTACAGAAGTTTTAAATAGCCATAAGGGAAATGGAAGGTTGTTTCAGGAATGGATATGAGCTTGGAGAATATTATTTTTCTCTGTCATAAAATGTTGGAGAGCCTTGGCCCCCTTTGTTGGGACCCTTACCTCTAGGGAACACATGGGTGTCATTTGGCATGAAATGGTAGTAGTGCTGTTTGGAAGCAGAAAACAGCCATAACCTATAACCCTTCTTCATTATGGATAATGATGATTATTACACATCATTGTTTATTTCTGTATGTTCCTGGTAGAACATTTTTCTTTTTGCAATGTGACCCTCATCCTTATCATTCTAGCCTCTCCTCTGATCTGTGAGCCATTTAATTTTGACGATACCCTTCAGTTTCTCAAATTGTGTCACATTCAGAGATTCTCATTTTTTTCTCATTTTTATTAGCATTTCTATTTATTTTCCCACCAACATCATCAGCATGATTAAATAAAGCAAACATCTAGAAAATTCAGGACAAGAACTTGTGACTTTAAGTTTAAGGGACAACAAACAGAACATAGGTACCCTTTCACTTTGTGCAATCACAGCTCCTACCTAAATGCATGGGGATGCCTGAGGGTGTCATTTGAATAATACGTATAAGCAAAATATGCTTCTAAACTTATTTAATTTTCTCCTGAAGGTGTTATAAACAAATATTTTTTATTCTGTGCAGATCCAATTATTTTTCCCGTGGTAGAAATAATGTTTATTCATGATTTGATGAAGGCAGAATGAACAAAAACTAATAGTCACTCAAATTCCCAGGGACTAGTAACCTCGTTTACTCTGCACAATGTTATGTGATTGTGATAAAGAAATGGAATGTAACACAGATAAAGTGGCTGTTTTCATTTTTATATTGGTACTGTGTAGGTTGAGATAACCCAGGTTGAGTTGCAGGGATAACAAGCCAAAAATCTCAGTGACTTCATGCAGCGCAGTTTTCTTTTTTACTAATAATTGGTATTATTTCAGGTCAATGTATATGAAAGAGGAGTGGGGGACACAGGGCTTCTGACTTACATCATTCTTATTCTCTAAGCCAAGCTTACCCAGCTTCCATAAGGAATGTTGCTTGGCACTTGAGAGTGTGAAGGGAGGGAAAATTACAAATAAAAAATTAGAACTTAAAGACTTCCACTCAAAGTGACCGGCACCATCCATTTCATTTACTGAAGCAAGTCAGATAGCCATGCTTAACTTCGTAGACCCAAGAAAGTGCAACCCTATACCCACATGGAATATATTTGTCGATAGACCTCAAGAGGTCCACAGGTGCTATGCAAATTTCTGTGTGAAAACAAGAAAAGAGGTTTAAAAATACCGACGTAATTTTCACTTAAAGTTGTATAATTTTTTTTTGAGTATGGTTGACACAGTGTTACATTAGATTCAGGTATGCCACGTAGGAATTCAACAAGTTTGTACGCTTATGCTATGTTCACAACTGTGGCTACCAGCTGCTCTGATACACCACCAATATCATTGACTATATTCCTTATGCTGTGTCTTATATTCCTGTGACTTACTCATTCCATAATTAGAAGCCCGTATCTCCCACTCCTCTTTACCTATTATGCTCTACCCCTCACCCACCCCTTCTGGCCACCATCAGATTGTTCTCTGTATTTATAGGTCTGATTCTGATTTGTGCTATTTGAGACAAATATTTTATACTTTCAGTCGATCTCCATCTACACAATTTCTACATGCCGAAGCATATAGCATAATCAATAGTAATTTGTTGAATAGTTCTTAGAAATCAGCAAATTGGGAATATTGATTAAGGACTCAGAACTAGAGAGCCCTCAGTACCTGCAACAATCAGTCTGTCTGGGGCTTCTTGATGTTTAAGAAGGTGGTGATGAAAAAATAAGAAAAAGTCCAGCAGGGGGAACCCCAAACTCAGTTACCAATTCTGATCACCAGTCATGTTTATGTGTAAACCAGGAGCCTACTTCAGTGACAGCATAACTAAACTAGACTGGGCAAAGACAGAGAGAGGTCTCTTCCTCTATCTCTAGATATGTCACAATACAATCTCAGAGCATCCAATAATGCTATATTCTGCTCCAGATACTGTCCCTCGAGAGCACTCTTGCTCTGCCCTATAAAATATCCATCTATTTACTCACATCCAGAATTCAGGAAAGAAAACTTCTTTGACAATTTTCATTTAATACATGTGATATGCCAGGCACTGCTACAGAAGGAAGGACTGAAAGATGAAGTATTCACCATCTCTGCCCTGGAGGAGTTTTCTGTGATATGGGGGGGAAAGACAAAATGAAAATAAACTGCAGTACCATATGATTTGTGCTCTAACACAGCCCAAACCATTACTAAAGGGGCAAAAAAGAAGGAACTTTGCATGAAGGAGCTCAAGGATGTTTCCATGAAACTGATTTTATATTCGGAGTAGAAATTTTCCAAGTGAAAAAGTAAAAAAAAGAAAAGAAAAGAAGAAAAGAAAAGAAAAGAAAAAAGAAAAGAAAGAAAAGAAAAGAAAAGAAAAGAAAGAAAAGAAAGGAAAAGAAAAGAAGAAAAGAAAAGAAAAGAAAAGAAAAGAAAAGAAAAGAAAAGAAAAGAAAAGAAAAAGAAAAGAAAAGAAAAGAAAAGAAAAGGAAAGGAAAGGAAAAGAAATAAAAGAAAACAGTGTGGTATAAAGATACATTGTAACACAGTCCTGGTGTTACCAGAGAGTAGTGACTTAATTGCAATTGAGGAATTAACAGAGGTTTTATTTTTGTTGCTGTTAGTACTGTAGTCATTTTAATTAAGGGATCTAGATGATTGGATTTGTTTCAAAAGAAAATAATTCGCTGGCAAAACAATTACTTTAACATTCACCTTTTCCTTTTATTTCACTAGACCAGTGACTAAGTGCTACTTGACCGATCCTCTCATAGATTTCTGTAGAAGCTCTATTCATGCTGCTCATCCCTCAGGGTATTGCACCTTGCACAGATAAATTTTTTTCTCCTTTGATCACCACATCTAACAAATTTTACAGACAATCTCCCTCCCCTTTCCCTAGATCCGTACAGACTCTCTTCTGTTTCAGTATCTCTTTCCTCATCTTATCTCATTTTTTTTCCGTCTTTTTTGTTTGACTGACAGCTTTGGGACCACGTTTTGCTTTTCTTTAATTAAAGCTACTCTTGTGGATTAATTTATCTAGATTTTAACTTGATAAAATTATTATGCTGAAGATAAGGAAAATATTAGTATTCCCAATTTGGAAGAAAATACTAAAATATCTTTTGAAACATCACATCTCATTTGGAGCGTTACCACTCTAATAATTGACTGCTTGTTATTTCTGATTTCATGAAAAACAAAGGTTGAAAGCCTGTTTGCCCCACCCATCCACCCCACCTCCACCAGCACATTGTGAGTCAAATGGGATTCACATAGTAAAAATGTAACAGAAAATGAGTCAGGAAAGTGGTAAAACATTTCTTAGAGAATACTATCATATAGAGGTTGTCATATTTTCTGTGACCCTGGATTGTTTCATTTTTGCGTATGAATGAAATCAAGCATAGTGAATCTTTGTTAAGATTACTTAATACTACAAACATATTAATGGAATGTCAATGATTTTTCCCTATTAAACATGGCACTACTTCTTAATATTCAAGTTTGCCTCAGCTAATACTACATAGGGTATTTTCAGTACTCATTTATCCTACTTGGAAGTCAGAGTTTCATCCAGAAATGATCAGGATTATAATAGTGTTTGTCTTTGACTCTCCACATACATATTAAATGTCTTTTTCAAAATTAATAAATATGTATTAAATTTTAACTCTACATCAGGTATATTGTCATATGTAGTTTGAGAGGCAGGGTTACCACACCTTACTGTCATATTCAAAACCAGATGAAGTATTAAATCATTCATCCAGGAAATACTATTAGATGTAGACTTATATTTTATATGCTACCACAGGTTGTCCCCATGACCCATTCCTCAATGTACTCCTTTGTCAATATCTATTTCCTGAAGACCTGAAAAATATTATGGAATCTTCCAACATCTTCCCCTGAGGTGCTCTGGCCCTTCACATGAGTAGATCAAATATTGTCCAGTGTTTTCAGAGGGATTCAGCTCCTGACTTAGAAATGACCATTGTGTTGACTTTATGCCTCCTTTATAAAATAAGTCCACAGAGGCCATTTCTGCTATTGCTGTGGAAGCCATCAAGAGAAAAAAAACAAAACAAAACAAAAACTTGAATGTTGCTGTTCTGAATAAGGGATTACCTACTCACAGCCACTTCCTGGGTCATGATCAGTATGAAATTGATAGAGAATGACTTTCAAATTTTTTGTTAGAATTCAACCCTGACCATTATTAGATATGATACTTCTTTCTTTCTCCTAAGAGCAACTCTATACCAGTCTAGTTAGTATATCGTCCAGGTGGCAATATTTCCAAAGGGGACCCAGGAGATTCAATCATAAATCTAGTTCAGAAACCTGAATTCTCTTGTTGGAATGACGTGGTCCAGGTTCATCGTATAATGACCACTTGACTGAATCACTGTCCAGTCATCCTACAGTAGCCACACAGGCCAAAGTAGGGATATAGTGATTCCATGTAAATTTATAAAATACCTTTTCCCTCTTGCACCTAGCCATTTTAAGCTAAACGTTTCGATATGAATAAAAGATGACTGGGAAATAGAGGAAGTTATAGTTCTTTGGATGGAATGTACTAATTTTGTGGTGCTGGAATATGAGTAAAAAGCCCAGCACTTGCAGAGGGAACTTTTTGGATGCTTGGTCATACAGAGAATGAAGGGACATTTATAATCGTTGAAAGTTTCTCCTAGAGACTGACTCATGAAGAAAATGCATCAGTTACATTTCCCAAACTGTTGCAGTTGCTTTACATTTAAGTAACTTCTGGGTTGGCTATCATTTCTCAGAGGCTCTGACTGTGTTTTCATTGTCATTCCCTTTAATTTTACTAAGAATTCTATCAGATATAGCAGGATATGGCCCCAGTTTCAAACCCGTCGTTCACAAAACACCTGCTACCACCTCTGTCTGGATTGTCTCCTTTGCATTCTCCTACTCACTCCTTACTCATTGGATACCATGGACAAAGAAGACAATTTGTACTAATTTCTATCAGCAGTTTCTCCAAAAACAAAGACTAAAGTTAATGATTTGAAGTAAATTGGGAAGCCTTAGCCATATGTGCTAGTCTAGAGGACATGCCAGAGGCACTAAGAGATGTAGATACTATTTGGGGACCCCTAGCAATTTTTAACATGGTTGAGTGCTACCATGCACACTTCCTTGACTGTACTTCTTACATGGAAATTCAACCATTAACTTGCCTCCTTCTTGAAACACAATGGCTTACACATTAGAGGTGATCACTGGAGACCTTCACGTGTTTAAGGAAATACCACCAAAAGATTATTTAACTCTTAGACAACGACAAGACCTCTTCAAAGTACCACCACCTTGGTTACTCTGGGGAGCTTCCTGGAGAGATACCGTCTTACTCATTTATACCACCCTGAAAGCTATTATTTTTATGCTAGAAGGGATCTAATTACAGAAGTGGTACAGATGTTCTTGACTTTAGCTGAAGAGATCAACTACACCACTTCAGCCCAAAGAAGACATTCAGGTCAGTCTCAACTCATTGGCCAGTGTTGTTTGTTATGGATGACAGACTTGCCATAGATACCTCCTCGTAATCCATGGTGAAGTCTGAGCAACTGCATATTAGTCTGAGCCAATAGATCGTGTTCTATCTCCATTAGTGCATGAGGTGAAAAATAACAGCACAACGGAAATTTAAGTAACCTGATTTCTTTTTTTTTTTTAAAGATTTTATTTATTTATTTGACAGAGATAGAGACAGCCAGTGAGAGAGGGAACACAAGCAGGGGGAGTGGGAGAGGAAGAAGCAGGCTCATAGCGGAGGAGCCTGATGTGGGGCTCGATCCCATAACGCCAGGATCACGCCCTGAGCCGAAGGCAGACGCTTAACCGCTGTGCCACCCAGGCGCCCCAGTAACCTGATTTCTTAAAGTAAATTTAAGAACTTCTTTTTATAAGGAAAAATCTAATGGTTTTTTAGTTTTTCTTTTTCAGGTTTTGGGAGTCTATGACTTTGAGGTGGTATGGTTGAAGTGCATACTGTAGTTTGGTCTTATCCTACTGGAGTCCTATTGATAGTAGCCCTAATTAAATGCTGTATGAGACAAACTCTGATTTCTTCCCAACCTGTCAGATTAATCCAAGCGGCTGATGGAACAGTGTACTCATAGGGAAATTTGCCAGAAGCCACGACAGAGTAGAAAGAAGGGTTAGATATTGTTGGGAAACAATTCTCCATATGTATCTCATGTTTATGTACATCTTGAGAGCAGTAGTACTGCCCATTGTAAAATGTTTGAGTTCCCTGATCTCAGGGATCCTCCCCTGGAACATTCCTCATTACATGTCCAGGTGTCACTAGGACCTCTATTCATGTGACCCTGTGGGAATTGGCAGTCCGTGAACTGGTACAAGAAAATGCCAATAGTCTGGCTACTGGTTATGCTGGGAATAATTATTCCCTTTGTCTCTGCCCTAGGATTCTGGTGTCTTTGGCCAGCATTTATTAACTGCAACAGGCTAACTTCTTATTTTAAACCCAAGAGCTTTGTATCTTCTGCCCACATGGAATGGTGACAGGCTAGCTTTTTAGTTTGTTTCTAAAAAAAAAAAAAAAAAAAAAAAAAAAAAAAAAAAAAACACAAAAAAAAAACCCACACAATTTGAGATCCTTCACAGTTTTGACATGGACTGATGCCAAACTGCAAGACCACTTATCTTCCTCCAAAACATGTTTTAATCCTGTTTACTGTTTTCCTCTTGCTACTAATTCTTATTCCAAACCTTCATATTGTCTCTGAATTACTGCAAAATCCTTTATTTTTTTCTTTTATGCTACCCCACTGATAGTCAGTAGAGCAATGTAAAAATTTTAAGATATAAATCAATTATGTTCTTCTTGTTATAAACCTTCAATTATTTTTCAAACTTAGGTTATCACCCTTCCATTTGCTATGGCCTACAATATTCGGTGCCGTATAACTTCTGCCAGTCTTTACAAACTTACATAATAGCTCTCTTCTCCTTGTTTACTATAGCCTTGCAACGTAGTCTATGATAATGTTCATGGATACATACAGGTTTCTCCCTTCCCAGAGCCTTATCACATGAACTGCTCCACCTGAGAGCAAGAGTTTCTCAGGTCCAGGGAAGGGCTCATCCCATCTTCTAGATGGGATTTCACCTCCTTGTAAAGACATCAATTAACCATACTACTGAAGCATAAGGCATTTTGTTCTTATTTATTTTTTAAATATTTTTTATCACAAACAGCAATCTTTAAATTTGATTACCCACATATTAAAGCCCTTCCCCCATTAAAATATAAGCACCACGAGGACTGGGATCATATTTGTTTGACTCCTAGTATCCTGAGGGGTTGTCACCTTTATGGGCTGAGTTGTGTCCCTCCCCAAATTCCTTTGTTGAAGCTCTACATCCCAGTACCTCATATTGTGACTGTATTTGGAGACAGGACCCATAAAGAAGTAATTAAGTTAAAAGAACTCATTAGAATGGACCCTAGTGGAATATGACTGATATCCTTATAAGAAGAAATGTAGTGACACAGAGAGACACCAGGGATGCTCAAACAATAAAAACAACAACCAAACAAAAAAATGTTGTGAGGGGGCGCCTGGGTGGCACAGCGGTTAAGCGTCTGCCTTCAGCTCAGGGCTTGATCCCGGCGTTATGGGATCCAGCCCCACATCAGGCTCCTCTGCTATGACTGCTTCTTCCTCTCCTGCTCCCCCTGCTTGTGTTCCCTCTCTCGCTGGCTGTCTCTATCCTGTCAAATAAATAAATAAAATCTTAAAAAAAAAATGTTGTGAGGACAGAGCAAGGTGATAGCCATCAGCAAGCCAAGGAGATGCCCCTCCAGAAAAACCAACCCCAGCAACACCTTGATCTCAGCCTTCTAGCCTTCAAAACCAAGAGAGTAAATGTACATTGTTTAAGCTATCCCATCTGTGTGGTTTTTTTTGTTGTTGTTATGGCAGGCCTAGAAAACTGATACAAGCACTATGTCATAACATAATTAATTCTTAATATATATTTTTAAGATGAATTAATGAAAAAAGCAGAATCTAATAGCGTTACATCCATTCCACAATGCTCATGTCTGAGCTACCAAGAAATGTGCTTTTACTTTTCATCACAGCTGAATAAGAAAGTACTTCTTTCCATTCAAAAATGTTATGGGAAAACTTTAGGAAAAAAAAAAGAAGATTGATGATGTACTCTGTGTGTCTGACAATGCTAAAGATGAAGTCTATGAGATAGCACAGTTCTTGAAAAATGATGATAGTGTTTTGTCCATAGGATTTTTGAATGATGGGGTCTACAGTCAGTGATATCAGTATAGTTCTTTTTTCTTGAGGTATTTTATAGAATAAATCTAAATGTTATCAGAACAAACAATGTCTAGCTAACTGAACAGAATACCAAAGAGTTAGAAACTCTTTCCCAGAGATATTTTATTAAATGTAATATTCATAGATTTCTGTTATATTTGTTTTTAAGAGCAAAGTTGGTGCTGAGTAGCAGTGTGAATGTGTTCTTGCACCTCTTGTCTTTCAAAACTATTTCCATTTTCTCATATTTGACAGTTGTCCAGTACTCTTTTATCACTCTTTTCCTGGTCAAATTTGCTGTCAGGAAAAAATGAAATATCAGATATTTATTCTTCAATATGAATTTCTATTTAACTCCTTCTAGGGATGTTTATATGTTAAACCATATCTTTAATTACAGAATGGAAATCCTTGCTAAAATGAACCAAGACATCAAATTTTGGAGTTGGGAAGTCTTTCTTAGGGATCCTGAAGAAATAAGTCCACCTTTGCTTCTTTTAATACAAAGCTTAAACCCACTCTACTGCCAATAAAAGGTCCTGAGAGGTTACATAGCATATCTTTCAAGAAGACTCAGTATTTCTGTCATGTAACAGTTTACTCTGAGATATTTTTGGTATATGGGTCCCTCTTCCACTATGGCCCACAGCTGATTAGACCGGGCATAGACAACTTATTGGAAGATAGTTTGTATTGCCTGATATGGTTGCAAATGACAATTTCCCAGTAGGTAAACTACTTAGTGGTTCCAATTAGAAAAAACAAGATTTTTTTTTCTCTCAGAGACTTTGTTTATAGGACATAGATGAGAGGGTGGATGGGCAGACAGTGGCAGAGAGACACACATACTGCACAGTAGTCAAGAAAAGATATTAATTTATTTTACATTCAACAGACACTTGAGAATATGCAGGGAACTGTGCTAGGTAGACATCAAGAAGAAAAGAAATCAATTAACACAAGTCCTAAGTGGGAGAAGCCATTAGTCAATAAAAATCAGAAGTAATCAGAATGTAAGAGTTATATTTTGCTTAGCAGTTCAAATATTTAACATTTTATTATACAAAAGTAAGGAAAGGATTGTATTAAAATGCCAAGTATACATCACCCAAGCACAATATTTAGAAACAGTCTTATTCCATTTATGTGCCATCCACAGCACAACTCAACACTCCCTGAAATTTTTAATCAAATCCTAGATATCAAATTATTTTATCTGAATATTTCAAAATCTATCTCTAAGTGATTGGGGGCTCCAAGTGTAAAACCCACAGTAACATTATTCCAAATAAAATATTTAGCAATAACTTCCCAGTAATGTTAACTATCTAGTCAGTTTTCACATTGATTGTCTATTATGGTGTTTCTCGAGTTATTTGGCCTCAGGGAATCTTTACACTCTTAAAGATTATTGAAGTTCCCAAATCTCTTTTGCCTTATGGAGTCATATCTATTGATGTTCATTTATCATAAATTAAAATGAAGAAATTAATTTTGTGATTTATTAATTCACTTAAAAGCCATAAAACTCAAATCCATTTTAACACAAGTTCCACATCTTAAATGAAAAATAACTGTATTTCCCCCTGAAAATGAAATGAAGAGCATTACTTTACGTTTTTGTAAGTCTCTCCAATATCTTGCTTAGTAGAAGATCGCTAGATTCTCATATCTTATTTTGCATGCAATATGTTACTATCTGTCATTTTAATGGAAGTATAGGAAGAAATTTATCCTCCCCCCCTTTTCCATATTGCTGGAAAATGAAGAAATGCTTTGAATAGCATTTTTTTTTTCAAAGCAGGGACTAGAATATTGAAGTTCTCTCCTCCTGGCTCAGCCATCAACCAGCTGTGTATGTCTCATTGTCTTGGTGTCTAGATGACACTAGAGCAATGAGTTAAATTTTTTTTAACAAAACCCACCGTTTGGGGAGCCTCAATATATGAAACAGATAAAAGTGGAACTATTAAAGGTAGATCATTAGTTAGAGATCTGGACTTCTACCTGTCTTTTTTTCCCCCCTCTCCAACTGGTCACTCCTAAGGCCTTTTGAATGAGCAAGAAGCATGGTTGGAAATCTGTCTCAAAGGTTCTTCTATGCCAGCCCCAGACAACACATTTCTGGGGGTGGGGGTAAAAACAGTTAGGATGAAGGGCAAGGCTGTCGTGTAGCTTTACCGAGGAGGACCTGACATGCATCTGGCATCAGGGACCCCAGCTCTTCAGACTTTACCCTGCCAGGCTCTGAATAGCATTTTTAGATAATTGTGGATACTCTTTATGATATTATAACAAATGGGATAAGTGGGAGGTTTTTTTTCCCCCAACTTTATTAAAGAATAATTGACAAATATAATTGTGTATATTTAAAATGGACAATGTGATGATTTGATATGCACACATTGTAGAATAACTACCAAGATCAAGATAATTAACACATCCGTCAGTTATTAGTTGACTGTGTGTTGGGCAGACATGTGTGCGTGTGGTGAGAACACCTAAGATCCACTCTCAGCAACTTTCAAGTATTCATTACCGTATTATCAACAGAGTCACCATGCTGTACATTAGATCCTCAGAACTGAAACTGAAAATTTATACACTTTAACCTGCATCTCCCCATTCCCTCTCCCCAAGTCCTGTCAACCACCATTCTATCCTTTGTTTCTAAGAAATTGGCCTTTGTTTTTTGTTTTTGTTTTTTTAAGATTCCACATAGGGGCACCTGGATGGCTCAGTCAGTTAAGTGTCTGACTCTTGATTTTGGCTCAGGTCATGATCTCAGGATCCTGGGATTGAGCCCGCATTGGGCTTGACATTCAGTGGGGAGTCTGCTTAGGGATTCTGTCTCTCCCTCTGCCCTTCCCTCCATTTGCATGCTCTCTCTCTCTCTCAGATAAATAAATAAATCTTAAAAAGAGAGAGAGAGAGAGATTCTACATATAAGTGATACTGTGTATTTGCCTTTTTTCATATGTTAAGTCCTAACTCCCAGTACCACAGAATGTGACTGTATTTGGAGACAGAGTTTTAAATAGTTAAAGTAAAATGAAGTAATGGGGGTGGGAGCTAATTCAGTATGACAATCTCTAAAACTGTGAGGAAATACATTTCTGTTATATAAACCACACAGAATGTGGTACTTTGTGATGGCAGCCCTAGAAAACTAATATACTCTCTTTCTTTTTCTTTTAGTTCTTTCTTATCATGTTTATTAAGGAAATTTGGTTATTAGTACTCTAGTGGTTCTCACTTTCTGGATTGTGATGGCTACTTCCCTGTGATATCATATATCATTTAACATGTATATCATAGATACCCCATAACTTCTCTGTCCTCCATATTTATGTAAATTAATGTTTCCTTCTATAGGAAACTTCATGCTCATGTTTTTCAACATTTACTTCAAAAATTATATTCATGTTTTCGTGAGGATTCACATAATACCTTCGCCATTCATCTTTTCATGATCTTATTAGTCATTTAGTATTATTGTCTTTAGACATTAATTTATTTTTAAAAAATTATAAACCATCCAAACGCACACATGTATGAATTGTGGGGAGGGCTCAATATGATAAGGCATGTTAAGCCATTTGACATTTAACCTTTAATACAATCCTTCAAGATAATTATTGTTAGAATTAACATTTTGTGAAGAAGAAAGCTGAACTTAAGGGAGGTTAAGTTGTTTTCAAAATATCGTAAGTACAATAAGAATTAGAATGGGCTTGAACCCATGTTCACTGACAGTGTTTACGTTCTTTCCGATCCAATGCTGCCTTCTTGGAAGTCAGAAAAATATAAACTGTGTAAGATGATGAGAGGATATACTTAAAATCCAAATATTACTAATAAAATGATATACTGTTGTAAAGGATTGTGTGGAAAAATGAAAATGGGTTGGTTTAATAGTAATTAGTGTGAATATGAGTAAAATTTCTTTTTTAGTTTTTAGTGTTATATTATTTAGAATAGCAATAAAAGTGGCCTGTTCTTTAAAAATACATTGAAATTCTCATTGTTTTTTATGCCTATATATCCACTGTATATATACTGCATATATACACCACATCTATCCATTCATCTATCGATGAACGCTTGGGTTGCTTCCGTAGCTTGGAATTTTTTTTTTAAAGATGTTATTTATTTATTTATTTATTTGAGAGAGAGGGAGGGAGAGCATGAGATGGGGGGAGGGGCAGAGGGAAAAGCAGACTCCCCGCTGAGCAAAAAGCCGGGAGCTGGGCTCATGACCTGAGCTGATGGCAAGCACTTAACTGACTGAGCCATCCAGGCATCTCTTCCTAGCTTGGCTGTTGTTAAGTAATACTGCAAAAAACATAGGGATGCATATATCTTTTTGAATTAGTGTTTTCATTTCCTTTGAGTAAATGCCCAGTGGTGGAATTACTGGATCGCATGATAATTCTATTTTTACGTTTTTGAGGACCTCCAGACAGTTTTTCATAGTAGCTGTACCATTTACAATCTTACCAACAATACGGCAGAGGCCCTTTTTCTCCACATCTTTGCCAATGCTTGTTCTTTCTTGTTTTTATGATTCTAGCTGTTCTGACAGGTGTGAGGAGATATCTCATTGTGGTTTTGATTTATATTTCCCGGATGATTAGTGATGTTGATATCTTTTCATGTGTTTGTTGGCCATCTGTATATCTTTCTTGTGACAACATGGATAGACCTAAAAGTATTTTGCTAAGTGAAGTAAGTCACTTAGAGAAAGAGAAAATACCATATGATTTCACTTACCTGTGGAATCCAAGAAACAAAACAAATGAATAAACCAAAAAATACTCTTAAATACAGAGAGCAAACTGATGGTTGCAAGAGGGGAATTGGGTGGGGGATGGATGAAAAAAAAGAGATTAAGAGGTACAAACTTTCACTTATAAAATATGTAAGTCACAGAGATGAAAAGTGCAACACACGTAATACAGTCAATAATATTGTAGTAATGTTGTATGGTGACTACACTTATGGTCAGCAGTAAGTAATAAATAGAATTGTTGAATCAATATGTTAATGCGTCTGAAGCTAATACAACATTGTATGTTGTATTTCAGTTAAAAAATACATTGAAGTACTTTTGAATGTAAAATGATCTGTAATCTTGGTAGAGTGAGCAGATCATTCAGAGATCCAGTAGCTCTTTCTGAGGAAAGGTGGATGCTGACTGTGACTACATGCTTTCATCATTTGGTTATTTTGTTCATAGTGTAGAGCTGTAGTTTAGCTAATGGGTTTTCCCACCTGTAACTGATGATAGTAAAAATACATGAAGCCAACTGCTAGCACAGATTATCAGTTACTAAAGAAAAAAATTTTTAAAAGTAACTCTATGCTTTAAACACTACATACCTGCATATACATATGTGTATATAATTTCATTTAACACTCCCAACAACGAGATATAAGTACTATTATATTTAGATTACACAGAAAGAAAATTAGGTTCAGAAATGCTCAAAGTCACTCGACTAGTAAGGGATAGAACCAAGGTGGCAGAATGACATAAAAAATAAATATCAGATTTCAAAGCATCCACTATACCATATGTATTACAGTTCTCATACTATTTTAAAAGATTAAATCCAGGGCTATCACTAGCTTGGAAAAAAGTGACTTATCCAATTATTTGGATTATTATTCCAGTGAAGTTATATGAACGATGCACACACTATATATTATGTTTTATTAAAACATTTGGTAAGAAAAAAAAACTATCACATTTGGAGGAGGAATTAATTCCATTAAGCATTAGCTTTATTGAGATAATTTCCTTTTTTATACATCAGCCAATAATTACATTTCAGATTGTGATCCATTCATTTTAATCAGCCTAACAAGTTTATATCTTATTGGGAATTTCTCTATGATGGAGTTAACTGTCATTATGGGATCTATAAAAACATAATGCAATGTGCCGTGAAGATCTTTTGCTCTGTAACTGTTTCTTTCTGTAAAATCCTTTTAGACTGAGTATCATTCACTGGGGGAACTGAAGACAGAGAAACAAAGGAAAGATGAGACCTTGTGGACTATCTGAACCAAATGATCAAAATTGTTCCAACAGAGAGGAAAATCAGCAAAGGACAGAAGAGTTTATGTACCTTCAAGCCACGTATTTATGGATATTTTGGTGTATTTTAGTAACATATAAACAACATAAAAATAAGGGCAGTTTTGAAAAACAAATGACCCATAAGCAACATCTAAATTAATGTCTTTTCTTTTGTGTATTATATAGAGAGATGATATATATATATATATCTCATATAAATATAAATCTACATTACATAAATATAGATTTAGAAGATTATATATCTATGAAATAGTATCTATCTTGAATTTAGTTAGAAAGCAGAATGGGAAGAAGTTTACCACTTTATCACAGATAGTTGTATAAGTTTAGGAGACTGGAAGTTTCCGTAGATTGGAAATGTGAAGTGCAGTGACCTAGGAATTGAGGGAAGCAGGCATCTGTGATCTCAGCTGACTCTTGGAACCAAAATAAATTATTTTCAGGACACCCAGAGCCCCTGGAAGTATGGTTGCTAGATAAAATACAGTATTCCTAGTTAAACTTGAATTTCAGATACATAACATTTTTATAGGATAACTGTGTCCCACATATTGCATAAAATATATCTATGTTAAGAATTATTCCTGATTTCTCTGAAAGTCAAATTTAACTTAGTGTCTTACGTTTTATTTGCTAATTTAGCAGTCTTACCTGGAAAGTACCATAGATGAGTTGTATAAGCAACATCTAAATTAATGTCTTTTCTTTTGTGTATTATATATAGAGATGATATATATATATATATCTCATATAAATATAAATCTACATTACATAAATATAGATTTAGAAGATTATATATCTATGAAATAGTATCTATCTGAATTTAGTTAGAAAGCAGAATGGGAAGAAGTTTACCACTTTATCACAGATAGTTGTATAAGTTTAGGAGACTGGAAGTTTCCGTAGATTGGAAATGTGAAGTGCAGTGACCTAGGAATTGAGGGAAGCAGGCATCTGTGATCTCAGCTGACTCTTGGAACCAAAATAAATTATTTTCAGGACACCCAGAGCCCCTGGAAGTATGGTTGCTAGATAAAATACAGTATTCCTAGTTAAACTTGAATTTCAGATACATAACATTTTTATAGGATAACTGTGTCCCACATATTGCATAAAATATATCTATGTTAAGAATTATTCCTGATTTCTCTGAAAGTCAACTTTAACTTAGTGTCTTACGTTTTATTTGCTAATTTAGCAGTCTTACCTGGAAAGTACCATAGATGATCCCAGCTGCCTACCGCTGTGCAGTGTGTAATACGCTGCAAGACCTCTGAGAGCCTGAGGAAGCCATTACCAATGATCTCAGCTGACTGTCCATAGCCGATAACAGAGAACAACGGCTTCTCTTCGTTCTGGGAAAGGAGTTTTAGGTTTCCCTCTAGGGCACAGTATGGACAGGGATGATGTAGAGTTGACAACAGTCAACCTGGTATATGAGTTTGCCTAGTGTAATTATGGTTCAAACACAAATATTTATTATCATATTTTGCTTCCAATATGCATTGATATTTTTAATCTTGCTACTTAATATTATAATTTCACTAATATGCATATATATATAAATATACACGCACATATATTTTTTAGATCTCATTATTGGATATTTACATTGCCTTAAAAAATATTTCAAGTAAAGCTAATAGAATTAAACATTAATGAGATCAAAGAAAAAATATTAACTAGAGATGATTTTCAAAGTGAAATAAAATGTGAGATAGCCGTAGCAGATAGAACAAGAAAAGTGCAAAAAAGGTAGAGGTATTAAAAAGAAATGGACTTAAAAATCATAAAAGGGTGATAAAGTGCATCAAGGACATATGAATGATAAAGTTGTATAAAGGATGCAGTCGTGCTGGGAAAGAACCTTAGAAAAGCTGCAGGAATTTGTAGCAAGCACATGTGACTTGCCTGAACAATGACTTCTTAAAAATAGTAATTCAAAAAAGGTGTAGAATGAATTGGTTCTGAAGTTTTAAATGCCAATAATATTGCAACCCAGTTAATGTTTGAAGACTAGAATTTTAGCCTCAGTTTACTGATTCATACTATGACTCTGCCAATCATTTAACTCTCTATGCTTTTATTTCTCTTCCTATTACACGTGCCTGTTACAAAGCAGCACTTTCCCTTAAAGAAATTCAATGGGTACAACTTTAGAAGTCTTTAAGAACATTCAGTTCAAGGTACTTCTTTTTTTTTTAAGTTTATTTAAATTCCAGTTAGTTAACATACTTTGTAAATCTTTGTACAGAAAAATCTACTCCCATGGAATCTGAGTGGGGGCGCCGTAGCTGTGTTTGAACCAGTCAGTGGGACACAAACCATCTCACCAAAACCTGAGTGCTTTAACAATTTCTTCACTGTCTGCTTTCTTGTAACTCCTAATTGTTGGTCTCAGTTTTACAGTTAAGCTTTCTTTAAAAGTGCAGTAGCTCTTAGGATATTTAAAAACAGATCAAAACAGAATCTCCTCTTCATTACGAAGTCAGTTTGAAAACTGGCTGCACCAGTTTGCATTCCCACCAACAGTGTAAGAGGGTTTATTTTATATTTATATCAGACACCTAAAATTGCTTGAGATGAAGAGCAATTTTAACTTTTAAAGTGTTTTCCTTAAATAGTACGGATTTTAGTCAACTCTGAAGTTTCGTAGGCAAGATTTGGGGCCAGAAACCCTGCTTTGTGGTTATGCCCTGGTCACTGTGATCAAGTCCCAAATATCCAATTAACAGATATTCAGTGAATACAACTGATAACTTTTATCACAATGTTACTTAAAATTACAAAGGAATGTATATCTTAAATATAAAGATAACTTTAAACTTCTAACATTTACTTTCACAATGTTAATTAAACATAGTGGATACTGTTGTCATGCTGAAATGCAATATGCATTTGCAGTATGATATTTACTTAACCAACATTTGAAACAATTTAATGCAGCAAAAACTATTACATTCTGTGGTGCCTCAGTTCTCCTACCAGGGTTCTCTGTTGTCATTATCTTCTTATCTTGTAAATTATTTATTTTCTAATCCTCCTATCTTAATTATATCTTACCTCTAAAATTTTAATGATTATCTCTCCTTCTGTTTCAATAAATTGTCTATTGTATGTATTTTTGTATTAAATATTGTGAATATTAATATCATTTTCTATATGTACCTTAATCCTTAATAATCCTTCCTTTGTTTTCCTAAACTTGAGTAGAAAAAAAAAATTCTTCTCTTTCTTCGCCTTATGCCTTATTTTCTATTTCTATTCATAACCTGGCTTCTATTCCAAAAGTTGACTGACAGTTCATATTTACTGAAATTAGAGTTCTCACTGTCAAAGGAAGTATAAATACATTTGCATATGTCCTAATTTTCTCTAAGGGAACAGATGGATGGGGAGATTGTAGAGTAACTTGCTTTTAACTAACAATCAATGTCATTCACATAAAGCTATGTGTAGAATAAACATTGCACTTCTCATGTGATTTTACTTCTAGTGATGTGTTCATACATACTATTTATCTATGAAGATTGAGTGTGGCCTTTTACAATCACATTTGGAAAATGGGTAGATGAGAAATCAAGCCTACTCTGTAAAAATAATGTTACAGGACCCATTTGTCAGCCACAATATATGATACTTTTATATCAATCTGTCAACATAACTTTCTTAGCGGGCTTGCAACTTCACTCATCTATCTTTATCTGCTGTGAAACTTCGTGTCGTATTAGTTCTATAGCACAATAAAACAAATGGATACTTTATAGCTTCCAATTGAAAATAAATGTTTCATGTGGAACATTTTTCTTTTAACTGAACCAGCTGAAATACAAGCATATGATTACTTTTCTTTGGGTCTACAAATTTTTAAGAGACCAAAAAACAAACAAAATAAAACAAAACAAAAAAACCACACTGAGGTCAACTTGGTTACTATTCAGAAGAAACTGCTTTACTAGGTTAAGGTACAGTCTTCATAGAGTGGCATTACTCCAGTGAACACTGGAATGAGAATTACAATCTGTAGGAAACCTAACTGATAGCCATGTAGTTGGAGATGGAGGCTAAGCAGGTTTATTATGTAGGATCAGGTGTCATGAGACTTGCCTGAGTATTAAAGTCAATCTAGTACCTTTCCCCAGTTTAAGCTCACTTTTCCTTTCTTTATTCAGATAACTGTGTTTTTAATTAATTAATATTTTTATTTTCTCAAGTTTTTATGTAAATTCAGTTAGCTAACATACAGTGTAATATTTGTTTTAGGTATAGAGTTTAGTAATTCATCACTTACATACAACACACAGGGCTCCTCAGTACAAGTGCCCTCCTTAATCCATCACCCACCTAACCCATCCCCCTACCCACTTCACCTCCAGTAATGCTCAGTTTGTTCTCAATCAGACAACTGCATTTTTAATTGACTGTTTGGGATTTTCAGTTTCACTTAGTGTTCAATAAATTATTTTTGAAAGAATAAATGAATTATTTTGAGACAATAAAATACCCGTTAAGAGCATTTTGTTATTATTATTTCATATATATTGTACCACTTGTATATACTTTATTATAATTAATATTTATGAAGAACATACATTTCATTGTACTTCACTTCCTCCTTATGAACAGATAATAATTATGCAGATTTAAATATCAATTCCTTGTAAACTCAATACTTATTTGTTCACTAAGCTTTGTTTTGATTTTCCACTTTCTTTGCATTACATGATTTACACTTCTGGTAAACTGATATCCTGAATCTCTTGCTCTTTAAGTTAATAAAATGTCCATTGGCCAAAGAGTAGGTTTTTTTGGGGTTTTTTTTGTTTGTTTTTGGTGTTTCCTTTATATCTACAACCTTGTTTATGTAAGAGTCCAGAGTCTCCCTGTCTTGTTTACAATGTATGCATTCATTATTGTCTCTCAAACCTTAATTTTCAGGGCCATGGCTTTGATCATAACACTAAATATTGGGTAAAAGGGATATATTTTCCAAGTATTAATATTATATTTTTGTTCCAGTTGTATAGCTTTTTTTAATTCTTATGTTAATTACCCAAACTCAATAACTCAAAGCAAGTTTTTATTTTGTTTTGTCTTCCAGAGAACGGTATATGCTTCAACTATAATAACTAGGCTGTCAGGCTATATTCTGTAGGTAGGAGAATAGGATATAAATATTGTTCAGGCACAGAGAAAGAAAGCCTACCTCTTGGGAGAATATGAGAAAAAGAAGTAGGGGAAAAAAAAGTTTATGATCCCAATAAGGAATTTTAGTGGAATAAAGTGGTTGAATGAAACTGAGCCGTATCACCCAGCATCACCCAGTACTACAAGGAACAAATTCAGGGGTATAAAACTAGCAATTTGGCGTTATAGAAAAAAGAGCCCTAGGTAGCTCTTTTAACCCATTCACAGCTTCCTTTGTGTCATGGAGGAAATTCAAGAATCTCTGAAAATTCAGAAGATAATCAGTCCGCTAAGCCTAGTAAATTGGCTAAAAAAGCCTTTAAAAAAGAGGCAAAATAATGCCATCTGTTAGAGTTGCTAGACTATTTCGTAGATCAACAAGGAAAACAACATGTAGCATTATCCACAGGACCAGTTGTGGGTCAAGGTCAGATCGATCTATCAAGAGAGGTCTTCAAAGCCCTTTTCAAAGGAAGAAAACAAGACACAAATTTACTGGTCAGACGTTTCCACACTAGATGACATCAAGGCAACTGATGATTAAACCTCAAAGCGATATTGCTTCCCACTGCCTTGAAATATCATTAAAATAAAATTATCCCCAGGGTTTCAAAAATAAGAAGTTGTTTTATCTAAATGTCAGGGAAAGCCTTCTTGTCTGTATTAGATAAGTTTGTGAAAAGAAATGCCTGTTGCCAAGATTAATTTAAAAGATTCAGTTATATATTTGTCATTCCATTAGTAATATTAGTAACTTATGACATTGAGAGCACCTTTATCTTCCTGAAATGGTATCTAAAAACAAAGTAATACAGGATTTGCAATGCTTGCCCTTTATTAAAATGACTTTTGTATCATTAATATTTAATAAATTAATTAATATGGCTTAGTAATAAAATCAAGAATCGTAACAGTGAGGCAGTAGAGCATTATATTTTGACTCACAACAATAAAATTATTAATAAACATTTACATATGCAATTTAAAAAAGGAAGTCACAGTGCAACGTTTTAAGCATATCACTAAATAACCCATGAAGGCAAAACAAAGATTAGAGTTTACATTCAGCAGTAGCAAATTCAACCTAAACACAAATTCTCTTGCTGTAAGGGATAAATGATTTTACTTTGGCTAATATTATGTCATGTTAAGACCTGGAAAAGTGAAATTAAAATAGATTATGGTATATAAAAATAAAAATAAGTTTTGTCTTTTAACTGTTTTTTTTTTTTTTTAAGATTTTATTTATTTATTTGACAGAGATAGAGACAGCCAGCGAGAGAGGGAACACAAGCAGGGGGAGTGGGAGAGGAAGAAGCAGGCTCATAGCGGAGGAGCCTGATGTGGGGCTCGATCCCATAACGCCAGGATCACACCCTGAGCCGAAGGCAGATGCTTAACCACTGTGCCACCCAGGCGCCCCTGTCTTTTAACTGTTAATGTCAAATTTATATATGGAAATAAATAGATAATCAAGAATTTTAATATTACTTTTAACACTTGTTTGTACCTTAGAACACGTTTGCTATAGTAACACTCTACTTACGATAATACATGCTATCTATATTGTGATAGCATACCTTGCAAGTGATTTTCAATTATATAATAATTTAGATGATTCTCATAGAAGTTGTCTAAAATTTTATTTAGGACATAGAATCAGGTTACAGTCAACATAAATACACAATTAGATTCTAATAAAATTCATGCTAGTATTTCATTATATTGTTCAAAGCACTGCTAATAAAGATGCACATTTATAACAAGATTTAATTATAATAAAATTTCTTAAATTTTAAGTCTCATAATATTGATGTAAAACTTCATATTGAATGAGATAGAGGGATACATGAATAGGCTGATATACTGCAAACACTTATGATATGTGTATGTACACACACTGACACACACGCACACACTCACTACGTTTGGGTGAACAGAAGTGAACTGTTAGGGCACCTGGGTGGCTCATTCGGTTAAACATCTGCCTCAGCTCAGGTAATGATCCCGGAGTCTGGGGACTGAGTCCCACATTGGGCTCCCTGCTCAATGGGAGTCTACTCCTCCCTCTGCTCTTTACCCAGCTTGTGCTCTCTCTTGCTCTCTCTCTCCGATAAATAAATAAATAAAATCTTTACTTTGAGGAAACTTTATATGAGGAAACTCAGCAGGCAGATAGATAGATGATGGATGTTGGGTAAAGTACCAGTTAGTGTATGAGCTAGCAAGCAAATGTCTATGTGAACTCTGAAATAAGACATTTATTATAAATATTTTACATTACACAATTCTATGAGAAGCTACGGAAGAAATTCTAGAAGAGCATAGTAGTAAATAAACCAATTTCTGAATCCAGGAATGGCATATTTGGCCAAAGCATTGTAGACATAAAAGGCAAATTTGAACTGAGAGTGTTTATTTCAATGGAAACAAAACATGTTTCTTCAAAAATATACATAATTCTATGTATCAAGAACTGTGAGCTGTCTGAAATTTCAGCTGAGGTAAAAACTGATGACATAGCCTGGCATACTTTGATGGGTGTCAGTTGAAGACATGAGATTCATGGGTCAAAGATGAGGGGCGTATTAATTAAGCATTAGTAATAGCCAAGATTTTGGCATAATTAAGATTAGTAATAACCAATCAATTTTGTGCTGGTTTCCTGAACTTCAGTTCTCAGTGGGGGATGTGAAAGGGCCAGACGGCACTTACGTACACATTGGATTACGTTGGAGTAGAAGAAACTTGGTCTCTTAGGAAAACAAATATTTTATAATGGACAATAAGCAAACCTGATTTTTGCTCTAATACCTAACTTCCACAGTTACAAGTAAGCCTGCTTTTTGCTCTATTAGGATACAGGATCTCTAATTTCCAACATTGTTGACTATAAAATCATTCATGGAAAGATGTTCCTGGCAAAAGCCCTGTTCATTCCTTATTCACAAAACAGAAATATGAAGAACCTATCTAGAGTCTTTTCCCGATAATATTCAACCACTCATTTCTAGAGCATGTTGGCTCCTTCTAAGCTACCTCAGAAATCCAGGTGGCTTTCTCCTTAAGTTTCTGTATGGACCTTTCTACTTGTCCCAAGAAACTAGTCCAGTTAAAGCAGGAATTATTAATGATTGTACAGGGTACACCTCAGTCCCCAAAGAGAAAAATAAGGACAATTCCATCATCTGTAATAGTCCTGACCAGTGAGTTGAAGTTGACACGAACGATTCCCAAGACTGAGTCAGTATCAGTGTCTTTCAAGTAGAGTCAGGGACACATTTTATAACACCTTTTATATTCCATAACCTTCATTCTAGGAATAACTGCCTAAAATATGCACAAAAATAATGAGTTAGTTTCTTCCCCAGTAAATCTAACCAAGGGTAGTCTCATTTTGGAGAAATGTCCCTGGTATCTGAGGTTCACATGATTTACTGGAGATGTTTGCTTAAACACTTGAAGGTCTTTTATGAATTCCTCAAATGTATAAGTCATTGTGTTTTCAGTAATGAGTCAAGGCTTACCTTCCACACAAAAGGTACAAGTCCCAGTGGTACACATGACAACCTTGAAGAAAGTGTTAAAGTTGTTGGAAGGCCCCAAGTGTGACCTGTAATAATCAAGGTAAACAGGTTGACATTGCCTCCAATTTTAGAGCTTCAAATTCAGTTTGAATAATTGATTGTAGTCTTTTTTTTAACTTTGCATTTCTTTTTTTAAGGTTTTATTATGTTGTTAGCACCATACAGTACTTCATTAGTTTTTGATGTAGTGTTCCATGATTCATGGTTTCCATGTAATACCCAGTGCTCATTGCAATACATGCCCTCCTTAATACCCATCACTGGCTAACCGATCCCCCCACCCCCTCCTCTCTGAAACCCTCAGTTTATTTCCCAAAGTCCATAGTCTTTCATGGTTCATCTCCCTCTCTGATTTCCAGACCCGCCTTCATTTTTCCCTTCCTTCTCCTGATGTCCTCCATGCTATTCCTTATGGTCCACATGTAAGTGAAACCATATGATAATTGTCTTTCTCTGCTTGACTTATTTCACTTAGCGTAATCCCCTCCAGTTCCATCCATGTCAGTGCAAATGATGGGTATTCATCCTTTGCGAGGGCTGAGTAATATTCCATTGTATATATGGACCACATACATTTTCTTTATCCATTTATCTGTTGAAGGGCATCTAGGCTCCTTGCACAGTTTGGCTATTGTGGACATTACTGCTATGAACATTGGGGTTCATGTGCCCCTTCTTTTCACTACATCTGTATCTTTGGGGTAAATACCCAGTAGTGCAATTGCTGGGTTATAGGGTAGCTCTATTTTTAACTTTTTGGGGAACATCCATACTGTTTTCCAAAGTGGCTAATACCAACTTGTATTCCCACCAACAGTGTAAGATGGTTCCACTTTCTCCACATCCTCTCCAACAATTGTTTCCTGCCTTGCTATTTTTTGCCATTCTTGGTGGTGTAAGGTGGACAGCTATATACAGAAGAATGAAACTCAACCATTCCCTACACCATACACAGTGATTCTAGTCTTTTTTTAAGAGAAGAGACAGAGTTATGATAAACAGAAAAATATGTCTTGTTTGTGTATGCTGCCAACTGGATGTAATTCTTCTGCCATAAAGAATGTCTAAGCAATACCTTCAGGAACGGATGCTTGGAAATATTCAGAGGTACTCATAGATATTTTGTTTTAGAGGTGTAGAATCTGGGGTCCTCAACACCTGTTTCTCTTCAATTTCTAGTTAGGGATGAGAAAAGCAATCAAAAAATGGTAAGAGTTGTCTGGCCAGTGGTAGCCAACACAGCCGTCCATTGAATTCAAAGCTTCTGCAGCATTTTAGGAGATTACTGCAGGGCATTGTTTGTTCATTAAGAAGGCTCTGGGTGTTCTAAAAAGACAAAGATTATCACTGAAAACCAACCCTCCCAATTCTTTCATTTGCTGTGTTGTTCCCGTTCCAAAAGCCAAAGTCATTTTTTTCTCCTCATACTAACACAAAATTTGTCCTAATATAGGAAAGATAACATCACATTTTTAAAAAATTCAATCTCAGAACCAAACCTTTGATTTGGAAGGGCCACGTGCAAGAAGCATGAGCACGTATCTTACAACACATACAGAAACCATTTATATCCCACAATTCAACCTAATTTGGACAATATAGTGGGCCTTGTCAAAGGGTACTCAATTCAGTGATCAGTATCCTTATGATCAGGGCCATGTCGAGCAAGAAAATAATTCAGATTCAGACAGCTGATCCAGCATTAAGTTTGAATCCCCTAGGCCTTCATTTGATCTTGCTGGCACATGAAGGTTATACCAACCAGACTGGCCTGGCATTGGTCTTAAGAGAAAGTAAGAGTTATCTTGCCCACAGTCAGGGCAGAATCCAAAATTCTCTGAAATTCTTTATAACCCTCTATCCCCTTTTGTCCTTGTGACTAACCACTTATGGAACAAGAGATGATCCCTTTTTTGGGACAGTCACATTCAGTGACCAACCTGCCTTTCTAATGTGTGTGTATCAAGAGGAGGTGATAGAGATAGAGTCAGAAATGTTTTTTTATTCCATTTTTGAGGAGACCTTTTAACGATATTGGGCGCCTATGGAGCGTATCTAGGGAATGGTAAAGTTAAATACCTTAATTATCAACCCATTGTTGAATGAATATTATGATAAAAGGCACCCAATTATTAAACTGAAAATAATCAAGAAAACTGAAAACATGGCACAGATTTCAAGGGTTGAAATGATGTGGCAAGAGTCAGCTGATTGGACTGGGAGAGCACCTGATCTATGAGTAATTTGAATACTGCTTTATGAGATGAGCTATTTTTAAACCAATCCAACATTTTCCTGAATTATCTTTCTTTGTGTGCGTGTGTGTGTGTATATGTTATATATATTCCAATATGTATTGTGTATATATATATATATAAATTGTGTGTGCATATATATATATATTCTAATGATAAAACTAGAAAGAGAAAAAGACATGTCCAAATGACAGAGATTTATGCATATAGATTCTCCTCTCAGAGGAGAAATAATAAACAAAATATTGCCTTTAAAGCAGTATAAATGGGGCATCTGGGTGCCCCATAAGTGGCTATCTTCGGTTTAGGTCATGATCCTGGGGTCCTGGGATGGGGCCCCATGTCGGGCTCTCTGCTCAGTGGAGAGTCTTTCTCTCCTTCTCCCTCTGCCTGCCACTCTGCCTACTTGTGCTCTCTATCTCTCTGTCAAATAAATAAATAAAATTAAAAAAAAAATTAAGCAGTATAAGGGGGAAAAAAGCAGCATAAGCAATCATATAAGAGAAGCTTGGTTAGAAGTTAGATTCAAATTAAATAGATACTCTTAACTTTATTGAGCAATTATGTACTTGGCTCACAATATTACAATGGTCAAAAGTATAAATATTTAATTTTACTAAATGTAACCATGTTATATTATTTTTTCAGGGATTATATTAAAAATGTTTTACAGCCAGTGCTGCAAGGCAGAAACCATTAAAAATGGACACAGTGATCAATCAGAATGGACATCAGCTATGAAAAACAAGCTAGCTGTACTCGTGAGTACTAGCTCATAAGTATTCAGAATGGCCAAAAAATACTCATTTATGTAGAAACAGTCTTTTAGTAATTTGGAATGATGATTTGCTTCACTGATAAATCTTAAAAATGAATCAGATGGAAATTATTTTTAGCATTCCACAAATATTCATGGAAAAATATCATTGAGTTGATGCACTTGATGGCTCTGAAATTTAAGAGCTTGATAAAACAGGAAAATAATAATTCCAGTGATATTTTAATTTTTACTAATGATCTAGTATGAACAGAGCATGATACCTTTTTAGATTCATTTTATTCCATCTTAGATTCTTGCTTACTTCAACACTTGTCTCATTGGAAATTGTATGCTTGTGAATTTACAGCAAAAGTTGGATGCATTCTAATCACAGCTTTCACAGTGCTATAATATCTGCATAATGAAAAACTCATTTAGGCAGCAAAATACCAAAAGTAAAATTCTAAGTATTTTCAATTTAGACCTAAAGACAAATGGCCATGAAACTAATTCACAGTATGTAGAGATGGAAAAGGGTTTAGTTACAGACCTTTACAAAGCCTTAAAATCTTTTGAAAATTTATATCCAAATGATAATGTGTAGGGTAGTATGCATACAACAGATTTTTACTCTCACATGCTTTGAAAAAATACATTTTAATAAATAGCACCATACTAATATTAGAATCTTATATCAAGTCAATAATATATAAAAATATTTCTAATCAGGCCCAGAATAAGAGAAGTTAGTTTCTGCTACTCTGGCTCTGACAGTCATTAAGTAGCAGGTCACATGAAAATGTGTAAATTATCTACCAAGTTCTTATACACACAGTGTGGACAAATTCAGACGACCATTGAAAGGATTCAGGGAATATGTGTAGAAAAACGGAAAATGTACTTTGAATATTTTAACACAAATAATGTGGGTTTGCCATTATGAAACAGGCAGATTTAATAATAGAGAAAAATATGATCTTCCTATTTTATAGATATGCATCTATGAATACCTTAAAATCGGAAATATATGCTTAGATGTTTGATTATAGGTATTTTGCTAGATAAAATGGTGTTGACACCATTGTTATGACAAATGTCATTTCACCATTAAGTTTAGAATTTTAGGAAATTCCTCTTAATTATTTTATTTTATCTGTTACAATTTTTGTCCACACACAAAAAGTTTTAATAACGTCATAATTTTTGCTAAATATTCTTTGTTTGAAGGTAATTTTCGACAAATGCTTTATAAGTGAATTTCCTGAAATTAATTTTGAGAAGCAGGTCCTAGGAAAGCTGTTAATAAGATTTAGTGACATGAAATAATAACCCTGAATTGGGTTCAAATCTGTCCTAAACCAATGAAGTAGCTCTGTGACCTTGAGCAAAAATCACTTAATTGGTATTTTTGTAATATTGTTACTTTTTATATAAGGGAATGTATCATAATATATCCAAACTTCTATCATTTTTAGCACTAAATCATGAATGGGTGTCAACCCAATGCTTAACATCCTGGAGTTATAGTTTAAATATATCATATTTCAGTAACAGCTCAATTCCCTGTCCTGGCCTAAAATATACTTGCATTATTTAAAAGTAGTAAGTCAATAATAAAGGAGGTAATTCCACCTTCCATTCACCAGACAAATGTTTTCTCTCCTTTGAGGATAGAGAAATCATCAAAGGAGCTCTATGTCAGGGAAATCAGACATGATTCTTCTATCCCATTGATGCCTGTCGGCATTTAGAATAGTTATAAACAGGATCCCCTCATTCCTAAGGAATGTATGTATTGTACTTGTTAACCACCATTGAATTCCACCAAGCATATATGCCTAATATATTTTAGACCAACTGGTCTTCTGAAGTTGTACTGAAGTATTTCTGCCTTGAGGCTTCTCTGGATATATGGAACAAACTCCCATGAATTTGTCCTGCAATCACTCCCTTAGTCATTCTGACTTTTGTTATCCTTGAAATTAGTCACCTATCCTGATGTGTTTTTCCTATCTACAACTAATGTCTCAGTCAACTAATATTCTTGACTTTTCTAGCCCCTACGATGACTGCCAGTCCTCAAACACAACTTCCTTTCCTAGGGTTCTAAAATTAGCTATCAGCGGAGGCTTAGAACCTTCAGGTTGTAATTTTTTATTCAATGTCAGTCTTCTTAACTGGCTTGTTACCTGAATGAAGTAGACTCTCTGTCTTGTTCATACTATTACACCTGAAGGTATAATAATGCAGGTGTTCAATAGACATTTGTTGAATGAATGAACCAGCAGGAATGGAGAAGTTCCAATGACAGTCTACCCCTTAAATAGGTTCCATATTTCCCTTGAGTGATACATGCACGTAATATTTTGTTGTTGCTGCTGCTGCTATTTTTCTGTGCTTTATTACTGATGTCATAAAGTAGACACTAGAAAAACCCAAGGTTTTAGATAACCCTTAATTTTACAGATGCCACTAGATGTGAATACTGAGTTGATAAGCTAATTCAGTAAGAAGTGATCATCAAATTACTAAATTGTGATTTAAATTGGTACAAATGCATTACATACATTAGCTCAGTTCAGTCATTATCCCCTTTGATTTACTAAAGAATTATTCAGGGGCACCTGGGTGGCTCAGTCAGTTGAGCATCGAACTCTTGGTTTTGGCTCAGGTCATGATCTCAGGGTCATGAGATGGAGCCCCGCATCAGGCTCTGTGTTTAATGGGGAATTTGCTTGAGATTCTCTCTCTCCTCTCCTTCTCCCTTTCCCTCTGCCTCTGCCCCCTGTTGTGCTCTCTCTCTCATTCTCAAAATAAATAAATCTTAAAAAAAAAGAATTACTCAAATTGTGAATACTTAGTTGTGATTACGAACAATCTATGAAAGTGTTAATATACTTATATTTTCCCACATTAACATTTTATATTTATGATAAATATCCACAAATATATTTATATTTGATGATTGCTTGCATAAAGAAATTATTTTTATATGAAGTTGAAGTTGATAAGAAATTAATGCATAATTTGGATGAGGGTAAAATATGGGAAATTATGGAAGAATATGAATGATTATATAAATCAATACTGATATTTTAGGAAACAATAAAGACCTACCAGTTATATAGCCAGAAGGTAGTGGAATTCGGAATAAGACACAGATATCCAAACAATGTATTATTTCCAGTATTCTACAGTCACAGTCTTTTCTAATATGTCATATATTGCAAGTTTCTACAATCATCTATGGCAACAGTGTGTGGCCACTTCCTGTTTTTAGTAGGTTAATAATAAAAGGTCCAAATCTATATCACATGCCAGTATTTTCTGCTGAATCTGTGGAAGAAAGACTTGTGCTGTCTTAGTGGGGAAGGCAGAACATCGGGCTCACCATCGGCATGCTCTGAGTTCAGGCATCTGAGGGAATCTTTGTTCTTTGTCTGTGTGCTACTGTGGCCAACATCAGAAGCTTGATCCTCATAGGGCCCAATTAACCATACATTGTTTTATAGCTGTTGGTGGTGCAGTTCATTTAATTCCTTTTAGGATAATATCTTTATATAGACATTAAAAAAAAGATTTCTCTTATGGTAAGCTTTTGGTTTCAGAAACACATTGTATTTAGAATGAATTGCTTTTATAAGAAAGGAAGACTATGAAAATGTTACCTCACAGTGACTGAAGAATTGGAGTATTTTGGTTGTTGAACTATTCTAATCTGTGAAGTTAGACATGTAGATTTGAGAGGCTTTCTCTAATCTTTTAAGTTGGTGCCATCACATCTCTGGAACACATGCTGGCCAATACATCATGAATAAAGAAATTAAAATGGTCACTTTCAAATGTGAACTTCAAATGCGATTTTTTTATTTATGTAGACTGAAATTCTATTCATCAGGCGCAACATATTTTGTGTTTCTGTAGAATAAAATCACCATCTATAATAGGATTTTATATGTGCATTGGCTTGAAAACTTCACAGAAAAGAGAGCTAAAACTGTAAATTTGTTATTTAAGAAAAAAACTTTGGGGAAAAATAAAAAAGCGTATCAAAAACATTCTTTCAAAAATGTTGTGTAGGAAAGAATGACTATCAGTTTCACCATAATGGACAAATTCTAAACATGTTTATAGACATCTTAGAATCCTTTAAATTACTTTAAAAATATTACATATTTTTTTAATTAGTATCATGCTAGTAAGTACATGAGTATTATGGTGGCAGTGAGAGGATCTTATACAATACATTTTGGGTTAAAAAAATGGAATGTCTTTGAATTGGGAGAATATATAATGTTTGCATTATGAAGCAGCAAGAGAGTAAGCATTAAGGAGAATGACATACATGTGATTTATAGAGGTGCAAAAGTCACATTTTACTAAAAAGCTATTAATGTCAATCTTCATTAGTACAGATATTATATTAAAAAGTGAAAATATCAGTAATCCTATAAGTAGATCTGTGGAAAACATGTCTTGATTTCATACTTTTAAATTTTCCAATTCAATCATGTTGATTTCTTTTTCATAGAATAAGAGAGGATCATAAAAATTAATACCAATGTTAAACTATCTGTTCTATAATTCTCAAAATATCAAACAGGGTATTTTTTTTAAATGTAGTGAAAATACACATTTAAATTCAGACAGCTTTTCTGCACTTCTATTGATAATGTATCATGTAGTGAGGTAAAAGTGTCTAATTGCCATATTCTCTATAAAGCTAAAAGAGGTCTGCTCTAGAAATTACATGTAATCAATATGAATGCAACCATAAAACTCACTACATATGGCACCCTGCAATTTAATTCTTTCTTCATAATTATTGCTGGTGCTGGTTTTATATTTAGAGGAATGAATGCTTTGGTATCAAACAAAAAATACATATTCTTATGATGTTAACTCCATAGATAATTTGTCAAATCAACATGTTTCAATAAGTCAGTTTCTTTTGGAGAAAGAGTATATTAGAACTTAATTTTGATTTAGGGTTTGACTTTAAAAAATAGACATTTCTTCTTTTATAAAGAGAAACTATCAATTTTGCCAGGAGAAACACTATGGCAGTCAACCAAGAATATTTAAAAATTCAAATTAATGAAGTGTGCAATTCAAGAAAGTATTTGGGGGAAAACATCTGATTCTCATGAAAGGTCACCAGAACAAGCAAACATCATTCACTTATACAGTGTGACTAACCAGAGTTTGAGAATGGTTGACTCCATTTCACATGAGTTATTTCACCTGAAGTGACAGGGTGCTTTTCAAATGAATTTGTGGTAATTCATTTACCACAGTGATACACCTGGTTTTACATATGGTCTAAAGAACAATGAGACAGGGGAAGGAAATTGTGGGGAATTGTACTAAATATGTCTTTAAGTAGTTTCTCCTCTTGATCATGCTAAAACAATATCAACTCTAGATGGCAAAGAAAGAGAACTGTTTACTACTTAATAGTTTTCTAAACATTGTTTTCATAAATTAGTACTGTGACAAACATTTCTGTGAGAAAGTAATCATAAAATACAGAACAAACATCTTATGCCAGGCATTGTTGTATTTATGTTTCATATAATATGTTCTTAAAAATGTTTTGAGGTCATATCCACCTTAAATAAATTCAGATATATTTTATTCACAATAGCAAAGTGCAAAGCTTTCATAAGGGATAAAAATATTTAAAAGTCATGCAGTATTTATTGTGCTTCTATTGTGTGTTTAGAAGGAACAATATTTTCTAAGTTTTAATTGAAAAATCTCAGTTGCAATTGGAGCTTTAAAAGTAGTTATTATAATTATCAATATGATAATTGATCATTGATATTTCATAACATAAATAGCAACATATCACCATTTTCTTATCATTAAAAAATTAAGTCTATCTTTAAGACATAAGCAGTTCTTAGGTTTATTTTTATTCTTACATTTTATTCATCCTAATTGAAAAAAAAATCTTAGTTCTCATTGGGGAGGATCTCTCGTTCTTTAGAACTATTCTTTCTTTAGTCTTATGCCTGCATTCTGGTCCTTGTTTCAGGATATCTACTCTACCTTTAAATATCTTCTTAAAAAAATTATATGACCCAATGAAACTAACACATTCATTATTTCCTAACCAAATACTCTTAAAGTCTTTGACTTTTATGTGATAGATGCGTCATCTATAATCTTTTAAAATGTGTAATTCTTACAAAAGTTATTGTTTTCCTATTAAAGACTACTTTATTAAAATAGTAGGATTTTATAAATTGAGTAAAATCATCTCAAAAAATTTTAATGCAGTATGAATAAAGGAAAAGGGGAAACACAAATATTAAACTAGATTTTCACTTTATAATTGAGATTTCTATTCCACCATTGATTTTTTAATCCAGCTTATGCAAAAATACCATACTTTCTTTCTTTTTAAGATTTTTTATGTATTTATTTGAGAGAGAGAGAGAGAGAGAGGGTGTGCATGCATGAGAGGGGGGAGGGGCAGAGGGAGAAGCAGGCTCCCCGCTAAGCCAGGAGCCTCAAGGCTGGGCTCCATCCCAGGATCCTGGGATCACGAGCTGAGCCAAGCCAGATGCTTAGCTGACTGAGCCACCCAGGTGCCCCAATACTATGCTTTCTTAATTATTATAGATTTATAAGGTTTGTAACTCTAATGTAATAAGATCCGTCTTTTTCCTTTCTAAATACAAAGTTCTCTTGTCTATTCTTGACTCTGGCTTTGACTATCAAGTTGTAGGTTTTTTATTTGAAATTCATTGAAATTGTAGATTAATTTTGGGAGAATGATTTCTCTAAAATATTAAATATTGCATCCGTCTCTAGTTCTGCATTTATTTAAATAATATTTTTGATTTACAGAAAATATTTCTAATTGTCTCCCACCAAAATGTTCTTCAGCGTCCACCATTTTCCAGTGCAGGGTTCTGGGAATGTGGTCACCAGATTGAACATAACCATGGAGTTCTTTTGAATATTGTTTCAGCATACTTTACTCATTAAATTTTGCCCCCCTTGATCGTCATGTTAAACCCCCTTTACCTGTTGCTATTTATGTTTCATTTCTATTGCTTGGGAAGGAACAGTGGAAATGGGCTTATGAGGGGATTCCTTTCTGACCTTTTCACTGAGCGGAATATAAGCAGCGGTCAAAGAAAGCAGTTATGACAACAGAAGCAACACTAAAATAGGGGAACTCCTTTATTACTTTCGAAGTCCTAAAAATAGAGAACAAGAGTTCTAACTCTAGAAATACATTTCTCAGTGGAGATTTATCATGGACAACAAATTAAAAAACCAATTGTGTGAATATTCCATTTTTTTTAGGTCAGCCATGACTCAAAGTATTCAGACATAAGATGCATTCTAAGATTGACTCCAGTTTTTTTCTGACCTATCTGTAATTCATTTATATAAGTATGATAATGGTGTTTGCATATTCATTTCACATTTTAATTACATTCTCATTTGTTATTTGATCTGAGTCATACATTATTATCATATAAAAATTACAGAATATGAGTTTAAGTAACTTGTTTGATTGGTTAATGACTAAATAATTGAGCATATCTAACTTTAGGCTATGAAATTTGCATGTGATTGAGCCATATTATACTGGTTTTATAAATTCTATTGGTAATAAGTAATTTTGGATACAATCCACTTTCATTTTTCACATTTACCTGATAAAATTAATACCGTGACAGGTTATTGATTATTCTTAACAGGGAGTATAACAATGTAATATGCAAGGAATTTAAAATGACTTATATTGATATTTGTTTTACATTTCCACAGAAGTTAACATAATGCTTAAGAATTTCATTTTAAGAAAGACAATGATTCAGAAACACAGGGAAAATATGTCCATTCTTGCATCTACACATCCTTCACGTCCTCACATCCCACATTATGTTGGAAATAAATAAGTCTGTCTTAAAGCATGCATGGACCTCTCTCTAGCTGTTCCCATGGTGTCGGCTTTAAATAACATGTAATTATGCAGAGTTTAGAAGGTTCTTTGAAACTGTGTGATTTTCACCATGTAAGAAAGTTGAATCTGCCAATATAACACCTAATAATGCAATGATCCATGGTGTAAAAGAATCACAGATGATGATCTATATGAAAAGTTTGTTATTTCTCATGATTGTTGATTTAAGAAGTCTGTGTCATCAGTAGTAGTATGATTGCTTTAATACATTTGTTGGGTATGCTTTGGGAAAACTCTTTCCTTCCTCCCTTCCTCCCGTCTTCCCTTCCTTCCCTCTTTCCTTCTTATTGTGGTGAAAAAACACATAACATGAAAACTATCATCTTAAATATTTTAAGTATTCAGTTAATATTCAATATAAGCACAGTATCATACAGCAGATCTCTAGAACATTTTTATCCTGCATAACTAAAACTTTATGCCCATTGGTCAGCAATTCTCCATTTCTCCTTCCCTCTTGCCTCTTGCAACCATCATTCTACTCTTTGTTTCTATTAGTTAACTACATTAGATACCTCATATATGTAGAATCATGCACTATTTGACCTATGACTGGCTTAGTGGGTTAATGTTTTCTTCTCTTGGCCCAATGGTCTAGAATGGAAAGAGAAGATTTAAGACTCCTAAAGACTTAAATGCTCAATAGAAAATATTGACCAATATGAAAATTTATTGCAACATAGAATTAGTGATATAGCTTGATCATTATGGAAATTCTTAAATCAGGCTTCTTTATTTTTTATGTTGTGCTTATGTTGAAAATTTTACAAATAGTAGCATGGCCCCAAATCCCAAAAGAGCCTTTGAAAATTGCATTGGCAAAGGATATTTACGTTATACTTCTTTTTTTTATTATTTTATTTTATTTTGATTCCAATGTGGTTAACATACAGTGCTGTATTAGTTTCAGGTGTACAATATCGTGATTGAACAATTCTGTATATTACTCAGTGCTGATCAAAATAGGTGAAGGTGATTAACAGTACACTTTTCTTTCTGTCCATTATGCTTTTTAGTGCTATGTTTTCTTTTTTCAGACAGTGATAAGCAAATGGATCTAAGTTCAGTTACTTTAATCTTATTAAAAAACTGAACCTTTTTACTTTCATTTGCATTTTAGATTTTTATGATGACTTTAACTTTGGATTTTAAGAGACTAACTGGTATATGTTCTGCACATGGGTTATTCAGATCATTGTAAAGTATAGGCTCATAAACAGAATCTGTTATATGTGTGACAGCATTTCAATGTGGACTTTAAGAATCCTATACTATTAGACATGGAACTCATTGATATACAATAATACATGGGTGATTCTTTACAAATCTTATTGAATATTCTTTATTTATGTGAAATAAATTTGGCAAAGACAATGTGCAGTTGAAGCTACATTTCTCAGATCTCATTATGTAACCAGTGAAAATGTCTAAATTTGAATACTTCTTGTTAAGCTGTCTAATAATACCATGATAAATCTACTTTTATACACATCTTCTGAAAATGTAGAAGTTTTGTGAAAAAAACCCACACTACTTACCGTCCTTGTTCTATCAAAGAAAACTTTTCTACTTCAAATAGAACAAAGCAACAACTATAAGCTTTAAATTTTATCTTAAGATAAATTGGTAACAAAATTTAACTGCGGATGTGTTTGAAAGACCTCTTGAAGAAACAACTTTCTACTGATAAATTAATTCAATCATTTTATTAATGGACCATTTGTTACATAGCATTATCCATAAAGGGATCACAGATTAACAGATAATAAAGCAAATGGTTTTATTATGCTGCTTATTTAAATGGTAAAATAAATCTAATTATTATAAGCTTAGCTTCATTACAATAATTCAAATGTACTACAATTCACGGGATATCATTCATCATCATTGTATATTTTAGTATGTTGTTCATTGTTATTATGAAATAAATATATAGTAGTCCCCCCTTACCCACATTTTGTTTCCCACAGTCAGGTGATTAGGAGGCAGATGATCTTTCTTCTGACATATTGTCAGAAGGTCAATAGTAGCCCAACAATACATCACAATACCTACCTCCTTTACCTAATTTCATCTCTCATGTAAGCATTTTATCCTCTCAGATCATCACAAGAAGAAGGGTGAGTGCAGAACGATAAGATATTTAGACAGAGACCACAGTCACACAACTCGTATTATAATGTGCTGTGATAATAATTATTTTATTATAATATTGGTTGTTGTTGCTAATCTCTTTCAAATGCTGTTATTCATGAGTTTATAGGAGATGATTTTGCACACTTGAATGAAATTGATATCCTCATAAGTGCACACAGATAAACTTTTTATCTTGGATAGTTTCTCATTGGAAGACCACAGAACTTTAGAAATCCTTTTTAGTGAAGTGTGTTGTTTAATAAAAAAAAAGTTAAGCTACCTGAGGATCATGAATATCTATTGAAATATTTTAAAATGCTGAGGTATTAAGTATTTAAATAAGGTAACCACTACCTAAAATAATATTTGATTAACAAACTATACTACAAATACATTTGGTATATAAGAAATTATACCTTAAAATTGTTACCCATGAAATCATGCAATTAATGAAATGCTAGGAACCAAAGAAAAATCTGCTTAGAGCTTATGAATTTACATTGTGTGCTTCATATTGATATGACATAACTTATTATGGTAGAATGACATTCTAATTTGTATTTATAGATTTAATTCAGAAACTGAAGATGCAATCTAGAATTATGTGTACCAATTTCACTCATAAAGGAAAGCATTTTCATCAAGTTTCTTTTTGTTTCTAACAAATAGAAAACATTTAAAAAAAAATCCATGAATGCATATTTCCTGTACTGTCAGTATCTCTTGTTATTATTCAAAGTTAGGTACTTTATTTTGCATTTCCTGACACAGTCAAGATTTGGTTTTATTTTCCTTACTCCAGCATCTTGAAACAAAAAAGGAGAAGTGAAATATTATTTAAAAAATCTCATTTATATTTGTGTCAACTGAAGTAAATTTTGGATATGAAAATATGAAATGTGAGGAAATTCATCAAATGATGCACTTAGTAATTTTTTTATAATTATAAATAACATCCAGATAAATGAACTTAATGCATTTGAAGTACACTCATTTTTAAATAAGCATGTAAATGTACTTTGATCTTTACTTCATAAATAATGTTCTTTTCCTCAAAAGTTTCTCTAGACTTTGAATTTTATGATCACAAACAGATCCACATACATACCTTATTAATTTATCAGTATATGTTTCCCTCAGTCAGATTGTAAGAGATAAATGAGAAAAGGTTTTATATTGTGGTTAAAAATAATCATTTTGCTTCAACACTTAAATTTATATGAATGTTTGCAGATTTCTAATAGAGCTACCATAATATAAGTGAAGGTATGCTTTATAGATTACGTATAACCAATATTTACTATCCATTTCCGCAAGATGGAGCTGAAAGGTGATCACATCCAACCCTGAAAAATCTCTTTTTTATAGTCTATTTGATCAGTAGATTCTTTATTTTTCCCAGCGTGGAGCTTGTTATATATTCATACATTTCTCCTACAGCCTGTACTCCTGATCTTCAGTACCCATCTGTGGTGAATATCTATTTCATTTTTGGTTGTTACAGTGAAGGTCTATGAAGCCACCAAATCTAATCTTGCATTCTGCTCAAGCAATAGGCAATCCGAGCACTAGTTATTTTATTAGAGGTAGAAATTCCAGCACCATTGTAATATCCAGTATTTAACTGTAGAAATTACAGTGTTTAGGTTCTATTGATATTATGTATTCCAGATTTTTTTTTTCTCAGTATGTCACCAAACTACTATCCATATTCTGCTTCTAAGTGATAGGCAAGTTACATTTTGAGAGAAATCATATGTGACCATCTCTGAGTTGTGAAGACAGTTATACTCTGTAAGATAAGCGTACAATTCAAGAATTGTGTTTTAGTCATGTAACAATAAGTCTTTTGAAGTTATTTCTAAATTCTTCTTTCTATAAATCTTTACATTTTATAATTTTAAAAACTTGCCAGGGATTAAAATAAATATGATTCAGATTGTCATACTTGTTTACAGTTTATTATAAGAAATAAAGCATTTAATATTGATGGACAATATAAACAGTCGTACTTATTTTTTTAGGAGAAACATTAACCCTTCATGACACCAGAATATCTTGCAATTAGTCCTGGAAGGACTCACTTCCCATTTTGTCTATGGATAGTAATATTCTGGTCCCAAATCATCGGACACAGTTTAACTATAACCATTAGACTGTAAAATTATCATAAATCATGGGATATATATAAAACTCTAAGGATATGGTTATCCACATGGAAAATAACAATCTTTGTGTTTAACAGCTATTTTGGTAAGTCAGAGTTGTTTTATGTTTATATTTGTTGAGTAAACATACATACCAGAGACATCATTGTTAACATAGAAAATAACCTTGCTTATGACTATTAGCTATTTTACAAGATAGAAACTGTTTCATGTTTATAAGGACACTTGCATCCCATGAATGTTTACCCCCTACCCAGCCCAATCCAAGAAACCTATGCAATGGATCCATCAATTGTACAGGACGTTTTCTGTTGCCTTGCTTTAGATTTTGATTGTTTTGCTGGAGTAGTAGATAAACTGAAGTATTCTTTGAAATTAGAGCCTGACTGTTCTCTGCGGGTATATACCTTTGTTCCAAAATGCAAAGACCTGGAAATACTGAATGGAATAAATGTCTACAACTCTGCTTCTCAGAAAATTTGCACATAAGAATAAACCCAGTGCTGGAGAACTGTCACCCTCCACGCTCACTCACTGTGTCTTCGGAAGTTCTTCCTTTCCCTCTATTCTCCACAGCCATTAGTGAGAGGAGTAATGATGACTGCGTCCTTGGCGTTTGCTTCATTTTCTTAGACCATTTTCCAAAGGAGTAGTTTTAAGGACACAGAATTTCTCTAAGGGTATAACTGTCACAGGCTGTTTTTGCAGGACAGGTATGGACAGGTAATAAATTTCTCCAGATGTTTAGTAGACTTCTGATTTATTTGCTTCCAGTCCCAAATTCAAGTAATCATAGCCAAAAAAATTATATAGATAAATTGTTTGAGATTAAGGATTTTTAAACTTCCTAATCTCTGTTTATTTCCCATCTGCACTTCTTTGAAAATTGAGGCCATCCGAAATAATGAGCTTGGATAGAAAAGCAAAGCCCTTAATACCATCTTTGCCAACAGAGTCATATCTCAATGCTCTGGTACTGCTAAAGCCGCAGCATTGCTATCTGTCTGTCTGTCTATACTGGGACAAATAGTGCCCACAAAAATTCATGTCTATGTGGAACCACAGAATGTAAGTTTATTTGGAAATAGGGATTTTGCTGATATAAATAGTCTAGATCATATTAGATTAGGGCAAGCCCTAAATGTAATGGCTGGCATCCTTATAGAAAGACCGTGTGAAGACACGACAGAAAGGGAGGAAGGACATGTGAAAAATGGAGGCAGAGAGAAGTTTGATGCAACTACAGAAGTTGTAGGAATGTCACAAATTGCCAGCAATACCTGAGGCTAGCAGAGAGATTATGGGAGACTCCCCCAGAGCCTCAAGAAAGAATTAGCCTTGTTGACACCTAGAATTCAGACTTCTAGTCTCCATAACCATGAGAGAGAAATTTCTTTTGCTGTAAGTCACCAAGTCTGTAGTAATTTGTTATAGCAGCTCTAGGAAATGTATCCTCTCCTTCTCTAAATCTATCTACACACAAACACATTGCATCTTCTAGCACAGAGATGTTGCCTTTTTAAACAGCAGATCTACAAAATAAGGGGTGCCCGTCTCTGCTGGTAGATATGCTTCCCTTGGATTGCGTCCATAATCCTATTGTAGGACTTCACTGAAGGCAGCAAAACAGGCAACACAAGGTAATCCTATACAGCCCTCTGCAATTCCACTTAATGCTACTGCCCTGGTCAGCATGCAGCCTCCTTCCACAGCATAGCATGTAATGATTTACCAAAAATGCTTTGCCAATGCAAAATCAAGGTCCAGAAAGACAGCTTTTCGGGCTGTTTTTTCAACATTTGGGTCTTTGTTTGCATTACATCTGTACAATTAACAATGGTTTGGGTTCCTCTATCTTGTCACTTTTCCATGCGATTGCATACAGAGTACAGCCAGAGCAGATGGAGAGAAGAAACACGCCGGCCCCTAAAAACGATTCTTGAAAGTGCTATAAAACTGACATATCTCATGCTGTAGATGTTAATTCATGGTCCGACCTAGCTGCAAAGAACACTGTGCAATTTTGCCTTTCAGCTGAGTCTGTTGCTGACCTGAAAAAATAAATGAGCTTCTGTTACTAAGGAGCACAGAAAGCATGGACACTGCATTAAGCGACATGTGATCTTTGTGTCACCAATCATTTGGGCATTGTACAAAATAAAAAAAAAAAACAGTAAATGAATGGAAGCATGTAGTTATCAAATATAGGTAGCAGAAAAAGGACAAATTAAGTAGATGTCATCGAGGAATAGAGAAGGTGGGATTGAGTCACAAAATGAGGGAACTGACTCTAGGTTTGTACTATCACTAACCTCCATTTTGCCAGCGCTCAGTCCTCATCTTCTTAACTGACATTCCTGGATGTCATTGACATCCCTTTCCTTGAAATTTGTTCTTCACATGGGTCTGGAACACATTCTTTGTTTTTACCTCCCTCCTCTCACATTTTCTGTCTGTTTTGCTAGACCTGCCTCATCTTCCTGTGGCCGAAAAAGCTCAGGGCTTGGTGCTCTGACCTCTTCTCTAGGAAAACGGTTTGGTCTCTGCTTCTGCCATGATCCAGTCTGTTTACCCTAGAGCAGCCAGGGTGGTATTTTAAGTGAAAAGCCAGATTGATCTCATCCTTTGTTTAAAATCTCGAGTGGCTTCCAGCCTCACTTACAATGAAATACAAGTTCTTACAATGTCCTACGAGGCTCTGCATGATTTGCCTTTAGCTCGCTTTCCGGTCTCATTTTCTTTACCTGCCCCTCATCCATTTTTTCCAGCCATACTGAACCCCTGGTTTTTTCCAGGTACATGTTTATATTCCCATTTCAGGACCTTTGTGCTTACTTTTCGCTCTGCCTGGAAACTGCCTCCTCCAAAAAGTCAAAGATTGTTTCGGAGACTTAGGATTCTCATTAAATGTCCCAGATCAGAGAAGCCTTCCCTGTATACCATACCTCCAACAGCATCCATGTACCACTTACCCCACTTAATTTTTCAGCATAATTATCACTCATGAAATAGTAATTTCTGCCTCAGCCCAGAATATGAGCAACACAGCAGAAAATATTCCTGTTCTGTCCTCTGCAGGATCAATGGCAACTAGAACAACATCTGACATCTACAAGTACATAATTTTGATATTTCCTGAATAACTAAGTGAATAAATACAATTAAAGTCCAGACATAGGGAGAGGAATCTACAAAACTGATTGCAAAGGAATAACTCCAAATAATAGGATGTATCTATCAGAGCTCACAGTTGAAAATAACAACATCCACTTTAACTTGCTTAAGCAGGAAAGGAATTTATTTAATGATATCTGGTAGCTTAATGTATCTCCGGGAAGGCCAGAAAGTTAGGCTCAGAGTCAGGTCATGAATGATACAACACACTGGAATGGTTTTCTTCTGCAAACACCCCTGTCACAACTGGGCTCAAATGTTCCAGCAGACACTACTTACATTTGGAATTGGATACTAGAACCTCCGCTCTGTTGGTCTAGAAAGCTTTACGTTGAAAATGGATTCCATGTGGTGTCCATTTCTTCAAATTGCTACTGAATCTAAATTATTACGTGTGCTGTAGGACCAACTAACCACATCTGCAAGGGCAGAAAGACTTTTTAGAGAAAATAATATTTATGCAGATCACTAAACAATAAATGCTTTTTAGTTCAGAGCAAGGGAAGGGGAGGGAATTGAGCGGGGAGAAGCAGTGGTGAGATTTAATACAGGTTTCAGGTACAGGGGATAATCTGACATAAGCCTGACAGTGAAAAAAAAGCATGGAAATTTTGAGTAAATGACAAGACATTTTATGTTGAAGGAATCCTTTGGGTTTCATAACTAAGATAGGTTTGATGACTTTTTCCTTAACAGTGTCAGGGAATAGTGAAGATGGGATAATCCAATGTTTCTGAAACTAACCATATAATAACTAGTAATAAATAGATGATAATTTATTTAAGAAGCTTGAATGGTGAAGGAAAATGCCATGAGACAGGTTCAGACTGATTTTAAAGGATTTATGTATATTAAGAGAAAAGAGCTAGAGTTTTAATTGAAGAAAATTTAGGAAATGAGTGATGAATCCAAAATTCTCATTAAAGTGAAAAGGAACATTATGCCATATTTACCTGCTACAGTGTAGGTGTTTAGTTAGGGAATGGTAATCACAGTTTCTCTAAGAGCAGTGATTTCTATACTTTGAGGTGTATCGGAAACAATTTAGGAGCTTGTTAAAAATATAAGCTTTCTAAATACCAATATTTAAGTACCATGACTTCGGTGTAGGGCAGCGTACTGATTCTTAGTAGATGGGGATTTTCCAAGCTACTTTTACTTGAAAGCTATTCAGATAAATTGACTACAAGGGGAAGGATTACGGCCAACTCATTAAAAACAAATAAACAACAAAACAAAACAGAACAAAACTGAACTGTGTCATGACAGAAGGCTCCTAGGCAAATAGCCATCCCAGTATGTGCTCTCATGAAACACTTAGAGCATGCCAAAAGGCTTTCCCTAAGTATGATGTATTGCCTTCTTGCTATCTTTCAAGGGTGCATTTGATTATCTTTCTGAGATACATCCCGGATAGAATGTTTGTAGAATTGAGATGATACAGTGATTTATTGGTTGCCTTATGCCAGTACACCTCTATTTTCCTCTGTCCTTTAATTTTCTTATCTAACAAGAAAATCTTAGATATATCTCATTGATGTATCATGGCACATAACATTCTGTCTCCTAAGGTTATATTTTAGATTTGTACTCACTTTTTTTTCCCTCCAAATTAATGGCAAACAGCAATAGATGAAGGTAGAATGGAGGGATGATTTGTAGATTTAACCTGCTGCAGTAGCCTAAATTGTCCTCAAATAATGGTCACTTCTAACTTGAGTTGTTCATTAATTGGTTTTAAATCACCTTGTGAGAAACTATATGCCAAGCCCTGTGCATGGCAATGGGAAGCAAAGAATAAGATACCAAGCCTGTGCTTAAAAACCATATATGGATCTTAAGGGGAAAATTTATAACTTAACAACTAAGAATTCTCAAACAACAGCACAGTCAAAATCAGGAGAGAGAATTAGGCTGTCTCGTTGTCGTGGCTATTATTATCATCTCGGTATTTCACCTGTACTTCTCATTCAACAATACAATAAATTATAATAGTAATTCACTGTATTAGTACAACTAGAATTTGGAGGCATTGCCACTTTGCTTAAATGACAATATTTGAGTTGAAAAATCAATTTTTCTAAAATTAACTATTCAGTCAACTTAATCCAGTTCTAAGAAACATGATTTAAAAACTAGACAAATTATTTAGAAAATATGTATTACTTTGTATTATATATGAGTAATGTAATTACTATGTAAGTATGTATTTTGTTAAATGCCATTTTACATAAAATAGCAATTATGTGTGTGGAAGGATAATAAGGGATGTGTCGAAGGGTTAAGTTGTATTATTGCACTCTAACTGTGATTGTAAAAGTCATGTGTCTTTTTTTATATGCAGCAGGATGCCTTAGGGACTTCTGTTGTCTTTGAGGGCCTTTTTTTCCTTGGTTAATAACATAATGAAATAATAAATAATCATATATGGCATAGTTATTAATATCATTAACCTTTTAAAACTTTATCCAGAATACCAAGATTTTCTATGATTTACATAATAATTTATTCTCTCAGTGTTGTCTTCTATCAAAATTATAGTAAAATAATGTTAATTTTTGATACAAATGTTATTTCAATGATGACTCTTAGACATTTATCAATATTGCTATGCACAGGGTTCTTTTTTTTAATTCAGGAATCTAATCACTATGTGATTTTTCTAGATTAATAGTCTTTTTATCAATACTTTCCTTGGAGAATGTGTTCATATCTGTTCCCATTGTTCTCTTGCCTGATTGGTAGCTTCTTAGCTTACATCTGCCTGGCTTTAAGTATACAGAGGCAGTCAATAATAATACGTATTTAAAAATATATGTAGTACCTTGAAAACAATATATGGATATTTATCATTTAGTATTTCACTGAGTCAAATCCAATGTAACACTAATGTTTAAATAATTGTAATACAATAATATATATGAATATACGTTGCAGGCCTTGAATTCATTGCAGTGGAGAGAATATACACGCAACTATTTTCATTGACAGACATCATCTTGGATATTCTGACTGCATTAAGGCCATAGAGGTGAATGGGATGTAGTTTAAAATAAATACATAAACAGTGTTTATTATATATATATATGTCAGTGTTTAATATAAATATATAAACAACATTAATGTGTGTTGCATAGCTATTATCAGGAAAAGAAAAAGTAATTCACAATACCTCTCTCTCTGTCTGTCTCTCATATGTGTGGGTGAGTGTGTATACACACACACGTATGTATATGTATGTATATATGTATATATATGTATGTATGTATGTGTATATATACATACTTACGTGCTCCAGTGAACTTTAAAATACTGTATTCATTTTTAAAAGCTTATAAATTTTGTCTCAGACATTACTTTGCTCCTTATGCCTCCAAATGATTGCTTATATCTAGTAAGAACTTTCTGACAGTCCTCTCCTTTCACCTTTAAAGAGCAGAAGGGCATTTCCAGTAGACCTCTGTATGTCATCAAAATTCTGCTTTTATGGTTTGGATAGGGTTGTTGACTATTCTTAGCATTCATTTTGGGTGTATGTGGTAAGCAACTATTCAACAGAAAAGGATGACAACATAAAAGAATGTGTCACTGGCTTCAGGAAACACTGTTCTTTGTATCAATGCTTGTGACATTTAGGGCCTGTTGCACAGTGTTCCCCAATACTTGAGTCACTAAAAGGAAATGAGGTGCAAAACCAGGACATATTGTAGCAAATACCTCTCCCCGTAGACAACACTGTTTTTAGTCATCTAAACATAAGTAGGTTCTTTAAGGAGTTTTTTTTTCTTTTTCTTCTTATTAATTTCTACTTTATCTAGGCCTGAAATCTAGATATTTATCACTTCCCTCCTTCATAATTAGCTTTTGCTACAGCAGTGAGAGCTGAGGCATGGCACTCTTCTCTCCTTTACTAATGCTTCCCATGTTACCACTATTCTGAGACTTCATCATATCACAGAAAATACAAAGAAGAAAATTATTCCAGTGTGACAGATGGGGAAAATCAAGCTGAAAATATTATCTGTTGGCTTCAATTGGTAGGTAGAACAGGAGCTCAAAACTCAGGGATTTATTTCTAATCTGTAAATATTAGTATGCTAATGAAATCATTTTTTGTTTGTTTTTTTGTTTGCTTTGTTTTTGTGTTTTTGTTTTGTTTTGTTTTTTACAAGTTGCTATTTTAAACGATCTCAAAGTTCACATCTGGCATGCCAGGATAGAGGCCTTCGAAATATTTGTTTCACCACGTGAATTTCCAGCTCTCACCTTTGAATGGAATACAGAATATGTCTTCAGGAAGGAAAGAGCTTCTGAACCATAATAAGTCTTTGAATCCAGGGCTTTTTATCACTACCCACCAGTGTTAACTCAACTTTGTATCAAATGTTCTCCTGGTGAGCAAACTTCAAAAAGAAAAGAAAGGAAAACAAAACAATCTTAAGACTGTGATCTGCCAGTCTTCTTTATGAAACATCCAGCAAAGGTGGCTATAGAGCCCTTAGAAAGGAAATCCTGAATCCTTGCTAAATGTGCAAGAGTGTTTGTTAACATTACTGTGCTAAACTATTTTCCTCTAGTCCATTCACTAAAATGGCATGGAAGGGCATTCTTAAGAATGTGTCATAGTGACAGACAAACAAGAAAGGAAGACGACTGTCAGTGAATATCGATCATTGTCATCAACATCAGCTTTTACATTGAGAAATACAATGTCCTACTGTAATTCTAATGTACCGTGCTCCTTTTCGAGCGTAGGCCTAGTCATCAATACTGTCATCAATACTTTAACCTTTGGTTGCTGGTGAAGAAATGTAGAAGCTGGAGGAATGAAAGAGGACTGTTCTAGTAGGTGCATGTGACAGTATACTAAAAGGGAAAAATCCATGAAAGGTAATTTAAGCACTATTTGTTTGTTTGTTTGTTTGTTTGTTTTATTGTGGGCTTGACCCCAGGACCCTGGGATCATGACCTGAGCAGAAGGCAAATGCTTAACCCACTGAGCCACCCAGGCACCCCGAATTTATGCACCTTTTGATCAACCTTATCTTTCATGACATTGGATTAATATGTTAAAAATATCTTCAAAGATGCTATGTAATATTACTCAGGAAAGCCAATTGTGGGCAGGGAAGACACATCTCTGTCTTTGGCTACAAGTTGTGCTTTGCCAGGTGTAAATGCCAGGTGGAACAGTCAAAGTAGTTGGCTAAACGTTTGTTCTTGCTGTTGTCCACTTGGCAAAGAGGAAAGTGGTATAGCATTGAGAGAATTTCTCAAGAACTCTGAGGCACATGCAATTGAGGTTAATGATGGGGGTGAGACTTGAAATGAAATTACCCATAGTATGCTTTAAATTCTTTAGAAAACCAGATCATCTGCTTTTTTTTTTTTAACTCCATGGCTTGATGTATTTTATTTTTTTTAAAGATTTTATTCATTTATTAGAGAGAGAGAGAGTGAAAGAGAGAGAGCACAAGAGGGGTGAGGGGCAGAGGGAAAGCAGACTCCCGCTGAGCAGGGAGCCCAGCATGGGGTTCTATCCCAGGACCCTGGATCATGACCTAAGCCAAAGGCAGCCACTTAACTGACTGAGCCGCCCATGCGCCCTGATCATCTGCTTTTTTAATCAACATTTCAATTTATTAAGTGATTTTAGTGGAAATAGATTTGGAAAAAAGAAAAATGGTCTCAGAGTTTGCAGGTGAGACTAACAGTAAAGGTTCTCCAGAAGCTGAAGGAGTAATTAAAGAACATGCAGTTGTCTGCTCAATGAACATTAATCCATCCCTGGGACTCTGAGGAGGGAGGGGGGTTGGAGGGATCATAAACACTAACAGATTTCCCAGAAGGGCCCTGCAGATTCATCTTCTTGTTTTTCCTGATTGAGAAAACCAACAAGTCCTAAAAAAATAACATGGTTGGATATTTATACCTTTCCATGTATGTCTAAGAGAGAGTGGTTAGTTACTGAGGCCAGCAGAGAAAATCAAGCAAGTCTCACAAGCTATGTGTATATATATATATACACACACACACACACACAGAGGTACTGTATATATTATATATTTCAAAATATGAATTTTTAAATTTAAAAAGTAAAAATTTATATATATAATACTTGGATTATATATTATACACACACACACATATATATAATTTCACTTTTTAGTGATAAAAGGTAGTGTCTATGAATGTGAGTAACTTTCTTTTTTTTCCCCTAAGAATTTATTTTGTATGATTTAGGTTTCACTTGTATTTATCAGTATACCAAATGAATCACGTGTATTGATTACCTTTGTTTGTGTTTATGTTTTAAATATCACTTTGCTATCAACCATCTAATGACATCTGTTCTTTTCTTCACTTCCCAGTTATTTTGAATGCTCAGAATGGCAGTACACTAGTCTAAGAGAAGTATAAATTTGGTATCTGTTGAAGAAAGCAAGAGATATTTTTTATCAGTGTAGACAATTATGCACATTAAGTGTCTTGCTTTTTTATTACATAAGTAGCTACCATTTTAACTCATTATTTATATTTAATACTTAAATAACATGTCTAGTTTCCTGATCCTTGAAGGTCAGCCAATAATGCATTGTCTGTGTTACATATTTGTTTCCCGCGTTAGAGACTCAAATCTGTGTTGAGAAAATCCTCTCTTTTCCAGTCTTAGACTTTATTTCTTTTTCTCCCCCCTTAGGCTATATTTCTAATAATAGCATTAAATTAAAATTTATATTCCTCTTATCACAAAGAAGAAAGAATACAATATTATGCATACTCTGGAATAAATTCACTACTACCTGTTGAATATATGCTGATAATAAGAAGAGCATAGTTGTCAATTACTTTCATAAAATAAAGAAAAGAACTCTCATGTAATATCCATAAAACTGAAATTCCCAGTGAACAAGGTGTAGACCACATATGTTTCCAAGTTTGTGGGTCAGAATGGGATGCATACGATTACTAAAAACACAAAAAGTAAAGCCTAGAATAGTCTCCCTCTGAAACTAATAAAAAAGAAAAATAAATAAATAAAACCTAAATCCCAGCTTGCACCAAATGTGTTTAAAGCATCTATATAACTGAAGTGTATACATTAATTAACATTTTATTGAACCTGTACCAAAAATTATAGCTAACATTTAGTGTTTTCCAAGTGCCTTACCTACATTGTCTTATAAAACCTTTGCCAAAATTCTACAAATTAATTATTTTTAATTACATTTTTTAAATGAGGAAACTGAGTTTTATAGAGCTTAAGTACCATCCCAAGAAAAAAAAGGTAGAAAGTTATGGGCACAGTTTAAACTCCGATTTTCCTTATATCAAAGAGAGTTTTTGATCTTTAGTGTTCATGTGGAGTTGAGATGGCATCACACAAAGGGATGAGCAATGGTCCATCCTTAGCAGACCAAATAGAGCATCTCTGGGTGTCTTTGGTACCTGAGGCAAAGGCAGCAGGAGTCCAACATCTCTCATGACTGTATCCACAGGACACCTTTGTGTGAAGTGATAAGGCTTACGTTGAATAGAAACATCCATCCTTGCTTAAGTCATCTCTGCCTTTTGGATTTCAGGAAGTCAATCTTAGATTCATAAACTATGTGAATAAATATATACATGTTTCCAAGCGTCGGAAGCCTATTACTTCCTCTCAGAATTTCTGTGGTATTAAGGGGCGTCTGGTTGGCTCAGTCAGGTAAGCATCCAGCTCTTGATCTTAACTCAGATCTGATCTCAGATCTTGATCTCAGGGTCTTGAGCCCCACCCAGTGTGGAGCCTATACACACACACAAAAATCTGTATTATTAATATTGTTAAAGCCAAACTCAGTGTTGACAGTCTCGTTGACATTGGTCCTTTCCAAAAAAATTGATTTCTCTTCTGAGAATATATATCTTCCAGTTATAAACCAATAAAAATGGATTTCAATTTAAATAAAAAATAAATGCAATCTCTACCAAAAAAGTTCATGTTCTGCATAGTTCCAATAAATGAATGATACAGAAAAATATTTGTAAACAGGCAAAATTGGTAGAACTAGAATGGTGATGCCAGCACCTATAGCACTGATGACTTTGTACATCCCACAGAAAGAACAAAGGGCAGCACCAATAGGGAGAACAGAACCTGAGAATTCATCAGAAAATAGGGATTTATTAATTCTCAAGAGGTTTTGATGACAGGATAAGGATGGCAACTACTACTGTCCCAGAGAGTCATTCAAAGCCATTAATAAGTCAATTATTACCTATACATGCTATGGTAATAATAAAAGATGAGCTAGCTTTTAAGTACTTGACTCGGGTCAGCACCCAAACTCATTTTGAAAACAAGCAACATCAAATAAAGCAAGTCAAAAGCAGTACGTTAAGAAGAAGTTATCACAAATTCTACTTGTGCTAGTCAGGGTTCCCCAAAGAAATAGAACCAATAGGAGATTATGCGTGTGTGTGTGTGTGTGTGTGTGTGTGTGTGTGTATATTTGGCGATATAACAACATAATATATAATGAATTTTATAATTAATTAATATTAATAAGTACATATGCATATTTATTATTAATCAGTAGTAATTAGTATGTATCCATAGGTATGTATGCATATTTTAAAGGATTTATTATAAGGAATTATCTCATGTGATTATATGGGCTGAATAGTTCCAAGATCGGTTGGCAAGCTAGAGACCCAGGAGAGCTGATGGTGTAAGTTCCAGTCTAAGAACAGGAAGGTCCATGGTGTAGTCCTAGTCCAGAGGCCAATAGGCTTGAAACTCAGCAGAGCCATTTCAGTTCAAGTCCAAAGGCAGGAAGAAAACACTGTCCCAGCTGGAAGATAGTCAGGCAGGAGACATTCCCTCTTGCTCACAGCCTTTTTGTTTTATTCAGGTCTTCAACTGATAAGATGGGGCCCACCCACATTTGCTTTACTAAGTCTATCAATTCATATGTCAGTCTCATACAGAAACATCCTCACAGACACACCCAGAATAATGTTTGACCAAATGTCCGGAACCCCACAGCCCAGTCAAGTTGACACCTAAAATTAACCATCACACTACCGCATCACCATCAAGCACTCATCCTAGAAAATGTGGATTCTTCAAATTCCACACATTCTCTAATTAATGTCAACTGTATCATATCTACCTCTACAATAATTATTGAACAGGCCTACTTATTTGCATTCCCACCGTTTCTTCCCTATTTATAGTCCTTGTAATCTCCTGTTTCAGCTTTGCAAAAACATCTGTGTTTGAAAGGTTTCTCATAAAACCCTTCATTGCTACTAAAGTACTTTAGAAAATATATCACTGGAAAACATTTGCAAATATGTACAGATATATTAATAGTAGTATTCTTTGTATAAACATATTGTAAAACAGTCTAAGTTTCCATTGGTGGTGGACTGGTTGTGTACATTCTGATGCATTTATATAGTGAAATAAAATCACTCATTAGGAGAAAAACTGGCAGACTAACATGGAAATACCAGCTAGGTAAAACAGAACAAAACAAAACAACAAGAAAAGAACTCATTGCAAAATGGAATTATAGAAGCATCCCAGTGTGTTATAAAATGAAACACATTGCTTGTGTTATACATAAATATATAATACATTTTATGCAAAGTCTTGGCATGGTCCTCAACTCAATTTTTCAACCTCCTCTCTTATCTCATAAGTGCATTACATTCCAGCCATTAATGACATTCTCAATCCTTCATTCTCAAATATGACCTTTATTTAAAAATAATGGATTTTGCCCATACTGGCTATTCAGTTTCATTGTATTTCCACCCCCATTCTGCCTTTAAAAACCCTACATATTTTTCAATGGAAAAGTAATATGTGGGCTCTTTGAGGAAGCTTTTCACAATTCCTGCAACAGGGTTTCTCCAACTTGGAACTATTTATATTTTAAGCCAAGTAATTCCTTCTTGTGAGAACTGTCTTGAACATTGTAGGATACTTCCGAGCATCCCTGTCTACTGTCTTTCTTATGCCATAGCACCACCACCACCACCCCCCGCCTTTCAGTTGTGAAAACCAAAAATGTCTTCAGATACTGCTAAATGTTCTCTATGTAGGAAGGGTATTTGTGTGCAAAATCACCCCTGCCTAAGAACCGCTGCTCTAGCATAGAATTTCTCTCTCACACTTTACACTCTGCTTGCCCTTTATTTGTGTTTCTGTCTTGGCATGTATCACATTCACGTCACATTGTAGTTAGTTGTGCATCTAATAGTTTCTCCTGTTTTGTGTGAGGAACTATGCTTAATGGATTTTTGTTACACAATATAGTATAAACACTATTTTTTGTAGTGAGTACATTGTTTCCTACATATAATTGAATCCCTATGCCTAGCCTCTTCCTAGGTTTAAAGATAAATTCGGATTCATCAATAATAATGATACAGATTGTTGTTGTTACAATTGAGTTGTTATTAGTAGATGTGGGTTTGTAATATCAAGGCTCTAGAGGCTGCTAGATGTTCTCTCATGCCTCTATCTTTAATAAATGACCACTAGATAGATGGTGGTATGATTTTGTGTTAAAAATGGCTCACTTTGTTAGAATGTAGCTGATTAAAACAAAGATTAACATGTCTTCTAACTTGATTAATAATTCTGTATGACAAATGCACTCCTTTTTAAAACAACTAAGATGTGTATTTAAAGACTAATTCTCAGATTCAAAGTGGAATTCAAAGTAGGTTCTTTCTATGTCTATATCTAAGAATGCATAATGAATACTAGAGCAAGATTAAGGACATAAAAGCAGAAAACATGTTTTATTTACTTCATGTTTAATCTTTAAGGCTGCTTAATCTAACTTTTTCATTTTTATTTTTTGGTTCTGGTGTTGAAAATATATCATTTTTAAACTGAATCTCTCTTCTTGGCCAAAACTTTTTCATTGCATATAGGAGGTTTCATTCCTCTAACCATAAAACAACAAACTGCAGACTAAAATAACTCTTGCAACTTACTCGTAACTCCCTCATTCTGCTAAATATTGAAAGTTGGAGTTTTGTAACTATTTTCCTAAGGAAAAAGAAATAATAAGTTAGAATGTGGTGGGGATTTTAGAGCCAAGCGCACTGACAGCAAAGAAGGTAACCATTTATTGTTGACAGAATGACATTGACAAAGCAAGTAGGAGTTACATCTCACTCTATTTATTAGGACAATAATATACTGATCACATTGAATCATTAATAAAAAATTCATGTATGTTCACTATTTTCTGCGTAAGAAAGCAGAAAAATCTATTATATGCTACAGAAATAACTCTATCTTAAACGAGTTTGATATTTTAAAATTGAAAAAGCATTTTTAGATCATTTGAGATATTTGAAAACTCCATCTCTTAGTATTATTGGCTAAATGTAATGGCTAATCGCAAGGTAATAAAAGTAATATGGAAGTGCTAGGTAGACTCACTTTGGCTGAGACTTCAGCCTTACTTTGTGGAAACAATACCACGGAGATGGATGGAACTGCGTTTGAGGGTGAGTGAGAAAGCCCCAGGAATGGCATCGCTCTCTGGTAGAGCAGGTGGCCCATCTCTTAAGAAACTAGTACCCACATATCCACAGTCATACGTCATGTCCAAAATTTTGCTTCCATGTGTCCTCAGTGCACTTTTTTTCTGTCTATTCTGCCTTTTATTTATTTATTTACCTTAGTTTACCATACAACTGCTGCTTTGCCAAATATATTTAACTTTCTAAAATGAGGTTCGTGATGATCTACTAGGAATTTTTTTTTAAGTGTCTTTCTGTATCTGGATTCATCCCAAACATGTGCTAATATGCCCTATAGGAAATAATTGTGGCTACTAGAACCATCTGTTGTTCTCATGCAAACCTCCAAAAATATGGCTAGATATCCGTAAGACATTTCCTCCTCTTGTCAGATCTATTTCTGTTAATGTTGCAAATTCTCTGTGCCATCCAAGTTTTGTATCACCCTGATCCTTTCTTTCCATCAAAATTCTTTCCTGATAATTATTATATCCAATATTCTAACAGCTCTCCTTTTTATTTCTTTTCTCCCAACTACTCCTATTCAGGGTTTACTTTTGAGGCTCTCTTTAATGGACACAGAAGAGTTTGCGTAGCCTACTGAATGACTTTGTAACTCTATACTTCATATTTCTCCCCAAATATATTCATGCAATCTAGACTGATAGCTCTAAAACGATGGATTCTAACTTCCCACAGCATAAAATCAAAATGAAGAAATCTGGTGTTCAAGTCTTTTTCAAACCCTCTCTTTATCAAATTTTCTGCTGATAGAAATCATGAGACTTAAGACTTGAGCCTGATTATCACCTAAAATCTTTATAAGTTATATGTCTTTGCTTAATTTATTCAGCCACTCTTGTGTATTTTTTCCTAAAATAAATACTCTGAAGCATTTTCTTAGGTATTTTTGCAACTTTTGAGCAAAGCTATATTCACAAATCATGTTGTATTTCTAAATTAATAGGAAGAGGAGAAACAGCTTTTTTTCAGTATCATTTTCTTGCTTTACTTTATATAATGCTCAATATTCAGAGAAATATGTTTGTTATACCTTGTCACTTTTTACCTTCTGTTACTTTGGCCATTCTTTAATAATTTCCTGCTTATTGGCAAGGAGTAGCCCATCTCAGTCTCATGCCTGAAGTGACCTCTTCTTCTCTGAACACCTAGAACTTATTTTCTGGTACTAAAAGATGTTCCAGGCTCATCCTGCATTTTTCATGCTTAAAGCCTACTATTAGCCATTTCTCTAATAGCCCTTGTTCTTTTTTTTTTTTTAATTCTTGTGTGTACATACATGATAACATTGTATGATTTAATACATACCATCTTTTTTTTTATTTTTGTAATTATGTTCTGTTAGCCACCATGTAGTACATCATAAGTTTTTGTTGTAGTGTTCAACGATTCATTAGTCACATATAACACCCAGTGCCCTTTTTTTTTTCCTTATCAGAAAATTATACTTAAAAACCGAGTCTGGCCACTCAGTATGCTCCGTGCTCTGAGGTATCATTGCTTCTAGGCCTCCCAGAAGACAGACCTAGGTAATACTGTATGTCTACTAACACATTTATATTTATATAGCTATAATTATTTCTGTATCTATTCAACGGTATGTATATTAAGCTAAATGAATTATTTTTATATTTTATTTTTTAATTTTTTTAAAGATTTTATTTATTTATTTGACAGAGATAGAGACAGCCAGCGAGAGAGGGAACACAAGCAGGGGGAGTGGAANGAGGAAGAAGGAGGCTCATAGCGGAGGAGCCTGATGTGGGGCTCGATCCCATAACGCCGGGATCACGCCGTGAGCCGAAGGCAGACGCTTAACTTTGTGCCACCCAGTCGCCCCTATTTTTATATTTTAAAAAGGGGCATCTGATAGAATGCACTTACTATGAGCCTGACTTTGGGCTTTTAATACATACTTTATTTATTTTATACCTCACGACAACCCTGTCAGGTGGATGCTATTCTTATCCCCATCTCACAAAGAAACTGAGATTGGAAAGATCAAATTACAGTTATAACATAATAGTAGTCTCTGCCAGTTATAGGTAGTATGTTTGCGAGTTGGAGTCAGATTGCAGAGGGGCACAAATATATGCCTGGAAGACAAAGGCGAGACTTGATTTTTTTTTTTTTTAAGAAGGGCATAATACTATTATTGGGCTTTGGGTCATAACATTTGACTAGATTGTGAAGAGCCTTACTTGCTGGCAAGCTCCTTTCGATTGACAAATACTACATGGACTACNATAATAGTACTCTGTGCCAGTTATAAGTAGTATGTTTGCGAGTTGGAGTCAGATTGCAGAGGGGCACAAATATATGCCTGGAAGACAAAGGCGAGACTTGATTTTTTTTTTTTTAAGAAGGGCATAATATTATTATNTTGATTTTTTTTTTTTTTAAGAAGGGCATAATACTATTATTGGGCTTTGGGTCATAACATTTGACTAGATTGTGAAGAGCCTTACTTGCTGGCAAGCTCCTTTCGATTGACAAATACTACATGGACTACTCTGCTGAAAGTGACAAGGTCATGACTGCGATCTTGGCAGAATGCTGTCATCAATTAACAATGCCTGCATAGGATACCTGAGGGGAAAGTGGCAGTATGCTATATTTAGTGACTCTATAATAGCCTATTTTCAGTATTCCCTGCTTTCAATTAATCATGTAATTCCCACAACATAGAATTTAGTACACTCAAGTATTTTTTAACTCTCTCATCCGCTTTACCAGACTGTGAATGTTATGAAAAAGTAGTTATGTCCATCTTGTTCATTTTTTTGCATCCAGAGTGAATAGTATAGTGCATACTACATACATGAATTACAAATTGTGAAATATGGAAGAATAAAATGTATAGCTCACTTTGAACCCACTTGTGAACAAGCAGAACCTTATTATGTAAATAATACATAGAGCCAAGTTGAAATCATTGAGACCTAATAAAATGTTCTCAGAGGTCATCTGTTAAGCACTAGCCCCCTAATAGTCATTTATATTGAGATGCAAAATAACGGGGGAAAGTTTCCAATATCACATCTTTTAACATCAGCTGTAGCAGTAGTCCTATATAACCTTATTATTACTGGAACGGTATGAAGTCAATGACTTGTAAAGTATGTGATGTAATGAATATTCATGTTGCACAGATTGTAATGAAAATGCTTCTAGAACTCCACCTCCTTTCTAATGCATTCCTGTCGCATAGTGATCTCTCTGGAATAGGTATTTCACCTGATACTAGTTTATTCTAAAATGCACAAGCATGGAGATGAATGCTGTGGCCTTACCAGGTATGAGGTATGGTTACAAAATATTAGGACAGAACCTCCTGTGTCGATTGTGGAATCTTACCTTGCTTTAGGAGTATGTTCCCTCTTTGGGAGAGACAACAGAAACAACTTTCATTGGACCCAAATGCAGCCATCTATTATACAAAGTAAATGGTGGCAGAAAAACTATAGATTGCATTTCTGTACCTGAAATCTACACATAAAGCCACAACCAGTGATATTTGGATTTTTTTCTATATGTTAGCCAAAAGCATTAAGATTAGGATGAATGGATGACTTTCTTTATACAGAAACTTGAGATAACATCATAATTTTTGTTCTGCCACAATATGACGAGAAGAAATTGTTAAGAATGTATTTATTTTTTCTGATACAATGCTAAAAGATGAAATTATTTACCATTGTNAAGAATGTATTTATTTTTCCTGATACAATGCTAAAAGATGAAATTATTTACCATTGTCGATAATAACAAAAGAATTTTGTACATTGGAATGTATTTCCTATCAATGGTTTCACAATTTATATTCCATTAAGACATAAAGAATTAGGAATTATGGTTAAGCTAAAAATTAGATGAGTTTTGGGAAAAAATGTAATACTTCTAAAGTATTTTTCCTTTTAAAAAAATCTTTAAAATTTTCTGTATTTTAAAATTTTAAGGTAGTGTACTATTTTAATGCCCAGAGAAGGTAGATATCTATAATGAGGTATACTTACCAAGAATGTTCAACAAAATAATTTCTAATTGCCAAAAAAAGAGTGACATGAAGATGGGAATTTAATCAGAGAATTTAGGAGGCACAGATTTCAAAATTTATTATGATTGGGATGGTACAATCTAGTAGCATTTATGTTATTAAGAATTAAAAATGCATAATTGATTTGTTTATGCCTTGATTGTCCTGAAGCATCTAAAAAGGGATATTAAATGTAAAACACATCCCCTGATATGACATTGTTATTAGGCAATTATATGGCAATTAAAACAAAAAGATCGCATATAACAGATATCTGGAAATAGACAATTTAATGAGAATTTTTTAGAGTTTTAAGGTGCTTCAGATTTTAGTGTAACTTGTTCTTAAAACCAGGTATGTAGGGTCTTTTTAAAAATATGTACCAGAAAATTTGCTGTGGTGATTTACTATGGAGAATCTCTTCAGCTTCATTTTTGTGAGCCTGGAGGTCAACATTTGGTTGCAGGAGTTCTGAGTCGTTCTTATTAATATCA